>NC_133617.1:3342500-3642500 GCF_048593235.1 Sminthopsis crassicaudata | reverse complement strand
CAATGCTTTTTCTAATCTTGTCATAGGCTTAGTCTGCTTCACAGGCAATTCTGTTTGTGTTTCTGCTTCTTCCCCTCCTCCTTTTTGCTCCACCCCTAAATGGTTAATTGAGGGAAGAGATTGGAGATGCTCCTGTTGCTCAGAATTGTACTTAACGTCATTGTTATCTGATTCATCCTTTTCACCTAGTTTAGTTGACACTTCCCCATTTTGCTCCCTTTTCTCTTCATTTAGAATAGCATTTTTGAAAGCCATGTGGATTAAATTGTAGGTATGAAGTGTATCTTTGGAAATTGAGTTTAGTCTGGAACCAAAGGGCAAAATGTCATAAGGGCAATTGTAGTGTTCACCTAATTGCTTTCCTACTAATTCCCATTCATCTGGATCCCATTCTTCTTCCAGAGAAAAACAAGGACATATGACCTTCACAGTTTTAAAAAGTTCAGTTATCTCCTCCAAAATTATAATCAATCCTTGGCTTTTCATAACCTTGATGATGCTCTCTAAACATTTTCCTTGAACAAAAGGCATTTGCCCCATTTCACTATAAGAGATTGCTGGTTTAGCCCTAAACAAGTTAAGTTCCTTATTTATCTACTAGCACGCTCACTTAATCTTTAACAAAGTTTCCTTGTTACTCATGGTTCTGGGTCAGAGAGACTGAAATCTGGATCAGATGCTATTCCATTGGAATCAGGATCGTGTCTGTCCCTGTTCGGGCGCCAAATTGCAATGGTCCAGTCTAGCTCCTCTGAAGGGCTCAGAATAAGTTCTTGTCAGGATAAGCAAAAGTCCTTGTCCCACGTTGTGTATGCCAATTTATAACATGTTGTTGTCTCCAGAAGCTGCCGATCGCTCTCTGGGAGGACATCTTCTGTGTCAACTCAAATCTCTCAGACAGATTCTTCTTCCTGTAGAAAGCCGTTGTCTCCAGACAGTTGCCATCAACTCTGGTCCAGAGAAGTGATTTCCCTTCCTGCAGAGAGCTGCCTCAAGTCTGGTCTAGAGCAGAGACTCCCTTTTCCTCCAGAGCTGCCCTCTTTCATCCTCCCAGAGAATGGGCGTGGGATAATGCAAGGGCTTCTGGGAAGAATTACTTCAACCAATGAACTTGCTCCTCCTAAGCATGCAGCTCTTCCCCAGGAAAGGCCGGAACTAGAGAATTGTCAAGTACCGACTTAGGACTTAGTAAGAACCTAATATCTCATTATCTTATTAGCACTTAGTAAGAACATAACACATGTCATCTTTCATTACATTTTTAATAATGTATCTGTGGAGGTGGTTCACAAAACCAGAATGGCAAAAAACAGCTGTCTTTTTCTTCACATACATAAAGAGATATCAGTTAAAAACGTTTATTCCAGTCTCCTGTCACTATCTTAGGTTCCTTCTGCTTTATGTGCTGCCAGCTGTCCTGCTGGATTCAAGAAGTTGTCTTTAGAGGGAAAGCCCCCTTGTTGCTTCAGCTGCTCCCAATCCTCAGAAGAAGAAATCTCCAGTCACAGGAGTGAGTTACTGCAAGGAACCCTAGTTCTTGGTAATTTGTGGCAGTACTAGCATGTTTCTTTGGGTCTTCACTGCACATGTGACAGGGCAATAAAAGATTCGTGAAGATCACATAAAAGAGGGAAAAACAATGAGGAGAAAAACATTTTTTTATGAAACAGAGAGAATGCTTAAAGCAATTATGGATTTAGTGTGTCACTGAAGCATTCTAGCTGCTAATTTCAGGTCTCATGGATCTGAAAGATAGGGTGAAAATAAGGTGAATCCAATATTCCAAATACTAGTGAAAAAATCCAATGGAGGATCCAGAGACAATTTTTCTTTTAATTAATTGATGAAATGAAGGTATTAAAGGGTTGCCTTTTCATTATTGAATATATCCTAGAAAGGCTTTATTTCTCTTGGGACATATAAAAGGAACAATTCTAAAACAAAAGAAAAAGTTTTTTTGTAAGAAACTTCTCAGCTATTTAATAAGTTATTAATCAATCAGTCAATCAATAGTCATTTAGTATGAGAAGAACTTGGTTATAAATAATGGGACAGAATGATAAAAAGTGAATCCTTTATTCAAGGAGATTCTATTCCAACAGAGGAGACAAGAATACACACACTGTCTGTATCTACCAAGAAAATGTTTAAAAATTCATATAAATTCAACAATATTAATTGTTGAAAGGTATAAACTGGGAGCTGGAAAGAATGAGGAAGTATGGATACAAGCAGCTCTTCAACTTGAGTTGTTGCCCAACACAACACAGAAGTAATCTGGATATTTGATACTAAAAGGCTCCACTGTCTAAGCTTACTGTCCTCAGTGATTAGGTTAAGAAGAAGGTGACATCACTTACATAAAAGAATAAAGGGAATCGGAAAGAAAGCCAACCAGAGATCAAGAGCATGGATAGATATGATTCTCTCACTAAAGAGAGAATGGAGTTTTGCATCCTATGGAAGCAAAAGAATTGCTGCAGCTCTCCTGATTATTTCCTGCTGTGGGAATGTAGAGAAATGGTTTAATTTAAATTTTAAGCCCTTGTTTGTCTCCTGAAGTTGCTGATCAGTGTCAGAAGTGCCCAGAAGATGAATATCCCAATGAGTAGAGAGATCTCTGCCTCCCCAAAATTGTGACCTTCCTGGATGTGAATGACCCTTGGGGGAAGGCAGTGACAGCTGTAGCTCTTTCACTCTCATTGCTCACGGCCCTGGTTCTGTGGGTCTTTGTGAAATTCCAAGACACTCCCATAGTGCAAGCCAATAACAGGAACCTCAGCTACCTGCTCCTCACCTCCCTTTCCTTCTGCTTCCTCTGCTCCTTGCTCTTTGTGGGCCGTACCACCACTGCTTCCTGCTTTTTCCGACAAACAGTCTTTGCAATTGTATTCACAGTGGCTGTTTCCTCCATTTTTGCCAAAACCATCATAGTGGTTCTGACTTTCAGGGTTACACAACCAGGGAGCAGGATGCGGATATTCCTTCATCCTAGAGTGCCCTATTGTGTTGTTCTCATCTGCTCTGGAATTCAAGGGCTTTTCTGTGCCATCTGGTTGGGTACCTGAACCCCCTTTCCAGAAGCAGACACATGCTCTGAATCCCACCACATCATCCTCATATGTAACGAGGGCTCCGCCTTTGCATTTTATTGTGTCCTGGGCTATATGGGCTTTCTGGCCCTGGGAAGTTTCACCATAGCCTTCCTGGCCAGAAACCTGCCTGATGCCTTCAATGAAGCCAAGTTCATCACTTTCAGCATGCTGGTGTTTTGCAGTGTCTGGATCTCTTTCCTCCCCACATATCAGAGCTCCAAAGGGAAAGCTGTGATGATTGTGGAGATCTTCTCCATCTTGGTCTCCAGTGCCGGGTTACTGGGCTGCATTTTTATTCCCAAATGTCTTGTGATTCTCCTTATGTCATGGGAAAATACCATAAGACAGAACAAGAATCAAAGGAGTTCCAAGAGGAAGAATTTTTCTTTTTTCTAAAATTTGATATATTTATTTACCCCCATTCCATGTAAAATACTATCTTTAACTTTTTTTTAAGGTTTGATTCCACATTCTCTCCCCACCTTTTCAAACTCAGAACCATTGAGAGAACATGCTGTTACACAAAATATTTATATAAATGTCTTGTTGAGAAATATACATGCATTATTCCTCGGTTAAGAAAAAGAACCCTTAAAATATTTTTTTAAAAAACTGTGTAACACCAACAGTTTCATCCTAAAGACCTTCAGAGTAGTTTTGGATCATTGTGTTGTTGAAAAAGCAAAGTTATTTGCAGGTGACCTCTCCACTCTATTGCTGGACTTTGTAAACATTCCCTTTCAGTTTTCATATTGAAGAGGAAACCCCAAAACTCCAAAAAAACCTTAAAGTAGAAAACCTCCTTTGATTCTGCCTCAGTGGGGGGACTCCACTCCCAGCACAAACAGTTTCTTCTTTGTTATCTGGATGGGGATGGTTCAGTCCAGAAACCCATTCAATTCAATTCAAATTGTAACCCTGGCTGAAATCCAGCCAGGAACCAACCTGGGACTCCACCCACAAGCTCCCTTCAGCTTGCAGCCATAGCTCCCTATCATAAAAGATGTGTACTATAGGTCTCTCTTTGCACAGGGTCTAAACATGCCAGCACCATGCCTAGAACCAAAGACTCTCTGCCCACTAGAACACTGTTTCAGGTGCACTTTTCACTCCATCTTCACCTTTTACTAATGAAATTTTAACCTTACTTCCAAACCCCAAAATAAACCTCTTTTATCAATGAAGGTTTTCGGGTCTGTAAATTCCTTTACAGGGGACTCTTGAGCCACCAGTAGACCTCATTTCACTCTGTATCCTTGCATCAAATCCAAAAGGGTTGCAGGGGAGCTCCATTTGACTCCCTGTACCCTGAACCTGTCACTAGACCTCAATTAAACCCTAATTTCATTTAGGTACCCCCAATTCTAAACCTCATCACGATGTGTGTAAATATTTTTCCAGATTTTTCTGATCATCATATTTACAGAATTATCGAAGTATTCCATCACAATTCCATGCCAAAATTTCTTCAGCCATTCTGCATATGAGAATTCCCTCAATTTACAATTCTTTCACCAAGAATAGAGGTGATATCAATATTTTTGCACATATATTTCTTTTTCCATTTTTTCTTAATCCATTTTAGGTTTCAAGCCATGTAGTGTTAGTTTCAGATGGAAGAATTTGCATAATTTTGTGGGCTTTTCAACATACATCATATATTTTAATCATTATCAGTTGAGAACTGGCTCATGTTTTAATATATTTCATTCCTTTATCTATACATTTGAGAAGAGTTGGCTGCAACAAAGGAAGCTGCTTCAAAATTGTTTTCACAATGACTATTGCTAACTGCGTTTTCCCCCTTTATTCTATTTTATTTTTTTCAATTTATCCCTCATAAAAGGCTTTTACTTTTCCTCATCCATTTCACAATATTCCCTCCTTTCTCACCCTAGTCCCTGCTCATATTCATTTATCCTCTTACTATCTTGCAAAACAATATTGATTTCTATATTTAGGTTGAGTGTGCATGTTATTTCATCTTAGAGCCAATTCGAATGAATGTAATATTCACTCCCTCTCCCTCCCCGCCTCCCTTCTGTCTACTAAATGCTTTATGTTGCCTCTTTAATAGAAGATAATTTATGCCATTCTACTTCTCCCTTTCCCTTTCTCCCAATATGTTCCACCGACTTTTTAACTTAATGTAATTTCTTTCATGAAGCATTCTTTCACATTCATATTCAATTCACACCTATGCACTCTGTTTATATACACTCCTTCTAACTTCCCTAATAATGGAAAATTTCTCTTGTACTGCAAGGATCCTCCCAAGTACAAATGTAAGCAAATAAATCAGGTTAAATGCCTTATTATTTCCATTTCCTAATTAACTCCTTGTGCATCTCCTGAGTTCTTTATTTGAAAGTGAAATTTTCTGTTCAGCTCTGATCTTTTCATCATAAATTCTTGGAATTCCTCTATTTTACTGAGTTTCTACCTTTTCCCTCAAGGTTTATAAACAGTTTTAGTGGTCAGGTGATTCCTGGTTACATTCCTAGTTCCTTTCCTGTACAGAAATTCATATTCTAAATACTCTGATACTTTAAAGAAAAAGTGACAAAATCTTGTGTATCCTGACTGTTATTTCACATACTTTAATTCTTCCTTTCTAGATATTTGCAATATTTTCCCATTTACCTAAAAGTTCTAGAATTTGACTACCCTATTTCTGGACATTTCCTTCTTGAGTTCTTCAGATGGTGATCAGTGTGATCATTCCACTTCTCTTTTACCCTCTAGAATACAAGATTTTTCCTTTATAATATCTTACCACAAGATGTCTAGGAAGGCTCTGCTGGATCATTCTTTTTCCGATGAGATGTATCACATTGTTTGCTACTTTTTCGTTATGTATATTTTGATTGATAAACCTGGATTTCTCATACAGGCATTAGCTTCCATTTGACCAATTATACCTTATATTTTTACCAAGACAGCAGCAGATTCAGAGTCATTACTCCTCATTTGCAACATCAAGCTAAGGCTGGCACTTTGCTGGCTTGATCTATATCACTCCTGACTTCCTACCTCACAATAGACCTTTGCTGATAGGAAGTTGTCTTAGGTTAGAAAAATGTTCTAGTCCATCTTTTTTTTTTTTTAGTAACAACACTCTAAAATGTATTTGTCATTGTTTTAAAGGAATTTGGAGCATTTACTGTGAAACCTGAAGTGAGTTCATTCTTCATTTGGCCTTCTGAGCTCTGTTTGCAAGATGGTTTTGGGAGCATAGAATAGCTTTTCTTTTTCTTTCTTTTATTTTTTTTCTTTATTAAAGCTAGTTTTAAAAAAAAGCATGTATGGACAATTCTTCAATACTGACCCTTGCAAAATCTTGTGTTCCAATTTCCCCCCTTTCCTCACCCCTTCCCTGAGATTCCAAGTAGTCCAGGATATGTTAAACATGGTAGAAATATAGAATAAATTATATATATATATATATTCATACATATCTATATAATAATCTTGCTGTGTAAAAAATCAAATGAAACCAGAAAAAAACTTATAGGCAAAATAAAACGTAAGCAAACAACAATAAAAAAGTGAAAAGGTTCTATTGTGAAGCACACCGAGTTCCCACAGTCATTGCTCTGGTTTTAGATGGCTCTCTTTAGCACTAAACTATTGGATGTTGTTTGAAGCATCTCATTGTTGAACAAAGCCACGTGCACCAGAACTGATCATCATATAACCTTGTTGTTGCCGTGAACAATGATCTCCTGGTTCTGCTCTGTTCTATTCAGCTTCAGTTCATGTCAGTCTTTCCAGGCCTCTCTGAAACCACCCTGCCAGTTGTTTGTTATAGAACAATAATTAGAATAGAATTTCTGGGGATAACCACCTTGAATAATATATAGGAGGAACAAGGGCTTCATGAAGTACACAATTTTTGACTCTGTTACATTAAGCAGACTCCTACCACCACGTGCTACAATTTATGATTGGTACAATAGACAGACTTACTGCTCACTGTTTAATGTTCATGTTAAGCTGCAAGGAAGGCCAGGATGTGTATCTGTAATCTTGAAACATTCACTAAGTAACCTGAAGACTCTAATGTTCTTGCAATATGAGCTTAGAGAAAATATAGACCCTGGCTCTCAGATCAATAAATGGAATGCTTAGATGGTACCTGTCTGGCTCCTGTGCTTTTGTTTCCATACTCATCATATTTGGGGGAGCGGGAATCCACACTGGGCACTCAACTTGACAGGGACCTGAATGCCTTGCAGAGGAGAGGGACCACTTGGTGAGCTACAGGATTAAGTTAAGAGGTGTAATTAGTTTACTTCCAGGCTAAAACAAGATTGAGTTACAAGTAAATTTGAGTTTTGTACCATTGATATCAATATAGTGCACATATTGATCAGAATGAGGCAAAAGCAATCAGGTGCAAGGGACTGAGAATGTTATCTGAAAGTCTTAAAGAAGCGAGTAAAGGAAAGAGAATTGCTAATTACTACGGGACAGTTACAGGAATTTTTTGAGTCTGTAGAAAAATGTTGTCCTTGGTTTTCACAAGAAGGAACAATTCATGTGGAGAAATGGAAGACAGAGGGAAAAATCAGTGAGTGAATATTTTAGGGAAACAGGGCCTTGAGTTTTTCCATTTACTATATTTTCTATTTGAAACATTTTAAAAATCTCTCTTCTGCCTCCAGAGGGAGTTCTTTTAAGTACTAAAGTGCTTAAAGTAGATCTGTCTGCTGGTACTGTGGAGGAAGAAGACATGGCCCAAGCTATAGCATGTTTAAATGTTAGCAAGAAATAACAGTTCACAGAACCTACAGATCCCTGTTTGGAGGCTTCTCCTCAATACAGATCTGAAGGGAAACTAAATTCTTATAGAATTGAATAAAACAAACTATTTCTGGATACAATTAAAAGAGACAAAAAAAGGGAGAAGACATCCTTTTAGAAATGCAGTTAGCTTTGCCAGTTATTGAACCCCCCGATCCTAGCAATCAAGGACACAATAGGAGAGAATAACAAGCGATAGACTTCTAGTTACTGAAAGTGTTACATCAGGCTGCTTCCAGTTATGGTTCCAATAGTCCAAATTGTATTCTATCACTGATGGGGAGATAGCCCAAATTTTATTGAGACAACTTGCCCTTGAAAATGCTAGTGAAGATTGTAAAAATATATTATCTAGAGGCAAAACAAAATGTCTTTAGTAGAAATGCTCCAAAGGTGCCATGTAATGTTCTCTAAAATGTAGTGTTCTCTGGGAGCAGATTTCTTGGGGGGTTTCTGGGAGCAGTCTTCGTTTCAGTTCAGTTTCAATAATCACCTCAAATTCAGCCAGGAGGTAAAGTCCAAATCCTTTATTGTCTTTACACAGTCTTTCCTCTGTTCCTGGGGCCCAGTTAGCTTTAGTAGAGGCCTGTCTTTCTCCTTAGTTCTAAGAGCTCTCTCCTAATGTCTCCAGCCAGCACAAAAGGTGGAAGTTGGAATGAATCTTGACTCCTCCTCCCTGAGAGTGGGCTTGTGGATTTCTGACTTGTGAATCTCCCTGAAATCCAAGAGCAGCCTTTTCCTTTAATGAGCTAGTCAGCTCCTCCCTATATATGCTCTCTTAAAGGTGTGAATATTGTGGAATTATAGTAAGTATTAAGTACATGTAAATTAGAGAATCATTATCTCATCAATTCCCCTGAGTACCTTGTTTTAAGTTCTAGACCATAACATCCCCATGTAGGATCAGATCAATCACACTGAACCGTGGTAAATTAGAAAATTATTGTCTCCATCAATTTCAGTGATTTAGCACCTTGTAAGGATCCTAACAGTGTCAGAATGTTAAAACTTCTTTCAAGCCCCAGTAACGACTGCTGCTCTAAATCAGGATAAATCACAATCTCAGAATTTTTCAAAATATCAAAGATGCTTTAATTGTGGACAATGGGGTCATATGAAGACAAATTATACTCTACAAAAGGTTGCATCACATTGCAATTCAGCAGGTAAACCTTTGATTTTATGTCCAAAATGGTGGAAAGGCTGAAAGTTGGCTTCTGAATGTCCCTCTCAGAATAATAGGCAAGGTAATGAGAAACCGGAAACTTCCAGCCCCAGATGATGGGAGCTGTACTTGCCCTTATTCCTCCTCAAACTGTGTCTGCAATCAGTACCTTAAATCCTATTTATTGACAATTTGGGATGGAATATATGCCACCCCAGCAAGTCCTCGTTATGTTCTTTGGTGTCACACTGAATTACTGGCAATGTGGGAACATGTTCTCTCCCCACTGGAGTCTCAGGTCTTCTTCCTTTGGGCATAGGAGGGCTCATGTTGGGATGGAATTCACAGTCATTGCAAGGGCTTATGGCTATTCCTCAAATAGTAGATGCTGATTTTTTGAAGGGGAAATGTGTATTCCTTGCTTGCTGCTCCTCACCGGGACATTAAGTAAAAAGCAGGAAAGGATAGCACAGATACTGATAATATCATACAAAAGAGTTGGAAAAGAATATTTAAATGTTTTGGAAGTATAGAAAAAAGAAGTGTTCTGGATGCAATCTAAGCTGATTCTAGGCCACTTTTATAGTTGGAAATAGAAAGAAAACTCTTTGAAGGGTCGGTGGACACAGGAGCTGATTAGTCAGTGATGTCACAGTGCTTTTGGTCATAAGCTTGGCCAACATACGAGCCCAAAAGCCTTTACAAGGTATACGGGCTAAATGGTTATTGGGGAGAAAGGAGAATAACGAACATCAGTTCAAATCTGAAGTTCTTAAGACACCCTCTGTTCATTTATGGGGGAGAGATTTTGTTTAAAGTGATGAATGTGCATAAAATTTTTCATAGGGGTCCCTGACAGAAAGAATACAAATGAAAACACGGGAGCCTAAGATGAAATGGAAAGGAGAGCCTCCAAATGGGTTCATCTTTGGCCTCTAACTAATGAAAAAAGAGAGGCCCTTTGGTAAAATTGTCAACAATTTCAAACTGCTCACATAAAGCAATCCACTAGCCCATGGAATCCACCCAGAATCACTACAAAAAAGTAATCTGGTAAATGGAGAAAGTTAAACAATTTATTCCATATTAATAATAGAAGGAGTCTATGGGCAGCTTTTAGACAGGACTACCCTCACCCAATGATATCACTAGGAATGACACAGATGGATCGTTGACATCAAGGACTGTTTTGCTCGGTTCTTTTAAGATTGGATGACTATCTGTATTTTGCATTTTCAACACCCTCCACCAATGTGAAGGAACTTCACTGAAGATTTCAACAGTAAGTTCTTTCACAGGCTATAAAAACACACCTACTATGTGTCAACAGAACGTGGCAGAAATTAGAGCTCCTCCGCCAACCAAAAATTAAACTTGAAATACAAAAATTAAAAGGAGAAATCAATAATATTGAAAGTAAAAAAACTATTGAATTAATAAATAAAACCAACAGTTGGTTTTATGAAAAAGCCAATAAAATAGATAAACCTTTGGTAAATCTGATCAGAAAAAAGAAAGAGAAAAATCAAATTGTTAGTCTTACAAATGAAAAGGGGATCTTTCCACCAATGAAGAGGAAATTAGAGAAATAATAAGGAGTTACTTTGCCTAACTTTATGCCAATAAATTTGATAACTTAAGTGAAATGGATGACTTCCTCTAAAAATATAGGCTTCCTAGATTAACAGAGGAGGAGATAAATTGCTTAAATAGTCCCATTTCAGAAAAAGAAATAGAACAAGCTATCAATCAACTCCCCAGGAAAAAATCCCTAGGACCAGATGGATTTACATGTGAATTCTACCAAACATTTAAAGAACAATTAGCCCCAATTCTATATAAACTATTTGAAAAAATAGGGGATGAAGGAGTCCTACCAAACTCCTTTTATGACACAGACATGGAATTGATACCTAAACCAGGAAGATTGAAAACTGAGAAAGAAAATTATAGACCAATTTCCTTAATGAATATTGATGCTAAAATCTTAAATAAGATATTAGCAAAAAGACTTCAGACAATCATCCCCAGGATAATACACTATGATCAAGTAGGATTTATACCAGGAATGCAGGGCTGGTTTAATATTAGGAAAACTATTAGTATAGTTGGCCATATTAATAATCAAATTAATAAAAACCATATGATCATCTCAATAGATGCAGAAAAAGCATTTGACAAAATCCAACATCCATTCCTACTAAAAACTCTTGAGAGTATAGGAATAAATGGACTATTCCTTAGAATAATCAGGAGCATATATTTAAGACTGTCAGTAAGCATAATATGCAATAGAAATAAACTGCAACCTTTCCCAGTAAGATCAGGAGTGAAACAAGGTTGCCCACTATCACCATTACTATTCAATACAGTACTAGAAACGCTAGCCTCGGCAATAAGAGCCGAGAAAGAGATTCAAGGAATTAGAGTAGGAAATGAGGAAATCAAACTATCACTCTTTGCAGATGACATGATGGTATACTTAGAGAACCCCAAAGACTCTGCTAAAAAGCTACTAGAAATAATTCAAAATTTCAGTAAAGTGGCAGGATACAAAATAAATCCACATAAATCCTCAGCATTTTTATATATCACCAACAAAATGCAACAGGAAGAGATACAAAGAGAAATTCCATTCCAAACAAATGTTGAGAGTATAAAGTATTTGGGAATCCATCTACCAAAGAATAGTCAGGAATTATATGAGAAAAATTACAAAACACTTGCCACAAAAATAAAGTCAGATTTAAATTATTGGAAAGACATTCAGTTCTCTTGGATAGGCTGAGCAAATATAATAAAGATGATAATACTCCCCAAACTAATCTATTTATTTAGGGCTATATCAATCAGACTCCCAAGAAACTATTTTAATGACCTAGAAAAAATGACAACAAAATTCATATGGAAAAATAAAAGGTCGAGAATTGCAAGGGAACTAATTAAAAAAAAAAGTCAGAGGAAGGTGGTCTAAGTGTACCTGATCTAAAGCTATATTATATAGCAGCAGTCACCAAAACCATTTGGTATTGGCTAAGAAACAGACCGGTAGATCAGTGGAACAGATTAGATACAAAGGACAAAAAAGGGTACATCTATAGCAATCTAATCTTTGACAAACACAAAGATACCAACATTAGGGATAAAAATTCATTATTTAGAAAAAACTGTTGGGAAAACTGGAAATTAGTATGGCAGAAATTAGATATGGATCCACACTTAACACCATATACCAAATTAAGATCAAAATGGGTCCATGATTTAGGGATAAAGAATGAGATAATAAATAGATTAGAGAAACAGAAAATAGTCTACCTCTCAGACCTGTGGAGGAGGAAGCAATTTATGACCAGAGGAGAACTAGAGATCATTATTGATCACAAAATAGAAGATTTTGATTACATCAAACTAAAAAGTTTCCATACAAACAATACTAATGCAAACAAGATTAGAAGGAAAGTAACAAATTGGGAAAATATTTTTAAAGTTAAAAGTTCTGACAAAGGTCTCATTTCCAAAATATATAGAGAACTGACCCTAATTTATAAGAAATCAAACCACTCTCCAATTGATAAATGGTCAAAGGATATGAACAGACAATTCTCAGATGATGAAATTGAAACTATTTCCACTCATATGAAAGAATGTTCCAAATCACTACTGATCAGAGAAATGCAAATTAAGACAACTCTAAGATACCATTACACACCTGTCAGATTGGCTAAGATGACAGGAACAAATAATGATGAATGTTGGAGGGGATGTGGGAAAACTGGAACACTGATACATTGTTGGTGGAGTTGTGAAAGAATCCAGACATTCTGGAGTGCAATTTGAAACTAGGCCCCCAAAATTATCAAATTGTGCATACCCTTTGACCCAGCATTGCTGTTATTGGGCTTATATCCCAAAGAAATACTAAAGAGCGGAAAGGGACCTGTATGTGCCAAAATGTTTGTGGCAGCTCTTTTCGTAGTGGCCAGAAACTGGAAGATGAATGGATGTTCATCCATTGGAGAATGGTTGGGTAAATTATGGTATATGAAGGTTATGGAATATTATTGCTCTGTAAGAAATGACCAGCAGGAGGAATACAGAGAGGCTTGGAGAGACTTACATCAACTGATACTAAGTGAAATGAATAGAATCAGAAGATCGCTGTAGACTTCAATGCTGTATGAAGATATATTCTTATGGAAGTGGATATCTTCAACATAAAGAAGATCCAACTCACTTCCAGTTGATCAATGATGGACAGAAATTACTACAGCCAGAGAAGGAACACTGGGAAGTGAATGTAAATTGTTAACACTACTGTTTATCTACCCAGGTTACTTACACCTTCGGAATCTAATACTTAATGTGCAACAAGAAAATGGTATTTACACACATATATTGTATCTAGGTTATATTGTAACACGTGTAAAATGTATGGGATTGCCTGTCTTAGGGGAGAGGGAGTGGAGGGAGGGGGGATAGTTTGGAAAAAATGAATACAAGGGATAATGTTATAAAAAAATTGCTCATGCATATATACTGTGGAAAAAATTCTAAATAAAAAAAAGAAATTAGAACTCCTTTCAGAACCAAATGGAAAGGAGCCTGCATTGTGCATGACATGGATGACATCTTATGTGCCCATTAGGATCAGGATATTGTACAACAGATACTGAGACACAGCTTCTGTTCTGGGAATTGTCTGTGGATCCCAGGTCTGGAGCTGCCCAGCACGCCCAGGAAAGGTTGTCCTGCCCTGGCACAGCGGGGGCCCTTGGGATCTCTCCCAGGGAGGGATGCTGGCTCTGCATGGGATGGTCAGGGATCCTGCTGCTCCATGGTGGGACAGATAGATACCTTTCTCTCCATGGTCAGAGCCTCCTAGAGCTCGCCAAGGCTGCAGGGGGCAGCTCTGCTCTGCACGACCTCTGTCCTGTCTGTAATCTGCCCCCACAGGATTAGGAAGAGGAGCAAGCCCAGGCCCAGTGCCGGGATGTTTTAGGTGTGAGGGTCTTAGGAAAAGGAGCCATTAAATTGTCAAAAGGAAAAGCTTCCCACAGACGCCCTTCTCTGGCATTTCACCCAAGTCAGCCAGAAACATGTCACTGGACCCAAATCTACATCCAAGCCATTCTTGCAGACTTTGCCACACTGACAGCGCCCCTCCCTGCCCTCTTCTGACAAGCCTGTGCTTGGAAATGGCATCACACACAAGGGAAACTTCACAGGAAAAAGTCACCTGCTGTCCCACTGCCTTTCTTGGAAAACATTCCCAAAGGGCAGAATAATTGCCTCCCTATGACCCCTCCCATCTGCCCAGGACCTCTTCTCCAGGGTTAGGATCTGCAACAGTCTGTCACCAAATGAGCTCATCCCCTAAAAGAGAAACGTGGCCCTGGTCTGGGAGGGTGCAGAGCATCCACAGGACACGAACCAGCCAGGCCAGGCCAGAGACAGAGCACATGGGGCCTGCTGCCTCCCCCCTCCCCAGAGTCCTTTGGGGTAAACTGAGGTTCTGTCATTACCCTATCCAGGCTGGAAGGCTTCTCTCATGGCCTGTAGGGGCCAAAATCCTGAGGAATTCAGTTAGACACGTTTGGGGAGAGGGGAACAAGGCAAAGGGGCAAGTGAACAGAAAACGGGGAGATGCGGAGAGCCAGGACGGATCCCAGGGAGCTGAGGCTCAGAGCTGGGCAAGTGCTTGTCCAGGTCACACAGGAGCCAAAGATTATCCAGTGCTCTTGGTGAGAAAGCATCCCAGAAAAAAGAGGGAGGAGGGAGATAGGAGGAAGAGGTGGGATGATCAGGGCCTCCATGGAGAGACAGAAGGGACCAAAGAGATGGGAAGTGCAAGTGCACCATGTCATAGCCAGGGAAACTGAGGCCCAGGGTCCCCCAGATTATCCAGAGATCAGACAGGATGGGGATCTCAGGCTTTCCACCTCATTGTGCAGAGGACGGGCCAGTTCCCTCCCTGTGAAGCCCAGTGCCAGGGACGGCCCTCTCGTTGGCAAAGGAAATGGGATTCTCTCTCAGGGACAGCTAGTAAGGGGGATGTGGGGGCACCCCAAAATGCCCTGGGCCTTGGCCTGAGCACCTGGTCCTGTGGGGCCACCATGTTCTCCCTTTCCTGGCTGCCCCATCCCAGAAGCTTCTTCTCCATTTGGTGAGGAGGATGATGGGAACAATTTCCAACAACAACAAAAACTGAAAAATCCCCTGTGTATATATACAGGTACCTATATGTACGTCCTTGTACAAATACACGTGTGCATATTTTCTTACACACATTTTGTTTCCTTTGAGCTCCAGAGGCTTAGCTCAGGTGCCACGTGCTTCCAGGAGATTTCCTTTGCCCCCCAGGTGTGTTCTCTGTCCTGAATACACAAGGTCCTGGCACACAGTAGGGGCTTAACAAATGCTTCTTCCACCCCTCTCCCCTTTGTACTTCAAAAAAAAAAAAAAAAAAAAAAAAAAAGGAGCCAAGACTTGGAAAGAGACAAATAAGGATTTGGACTTTAACCCCGGGCTGCACTTGTGGTGATTGAAGTGAAAGGAAGCTCCCAGAGACCCCAAGGAAACTGAAACCAAGAACATTACAAATAATAATACTAATTACTACTGTTTATGGAGCACATCCTATGAGCCAGGTCCTATACAAAGGGCTTCACAATCACCTCATTTGATCCTCACTGCACCCCCAGGAGGTAGGTGCTGTTATTATCCCATTTTACATCAGGGCAAACTGAGTCAATCAAAGGGGTTTCCCAGGGTCCCACAGCCAGCAGGTGCCTGAGGCTGCAGTGGGACTCGGTTCTCCCTGGCTGCAGCCTGAGCTCCATGTTCTGCCCCCTTAGCTGTCCCTTTGTTCAGGCCAGGAGTCTCTGGAGCTCCTGACTTAGCCCTAGAGCTCCCCCTTAGCTTGGCTCTCTCTCCCTTCCCAGAGAACAATAGACTTGGCCAGGACCATGGAGAGCCCTGGGCCCCTCCCCCACAGGCCCCCACTGTTCTGCCTGAGGCTGGACCAGATCTTGGACATGGAGCCAGGAGCCCTCAGAGGTCCTGAATCTGATCCCCTCCTGCTCCAGAAGAGGCCCAGGGAGGTCAGAGATCTCAGGCAATCACAGAGATCAGCTGGGATCCCCCTGGGGGTAAAGTATGGGGGTTCAAAGGAGCCTGTGCTGAGACTCCCTCTGTGTGGGTCAGTGTGGGAACCAAAGGCCACAGCAGAGGTTTGTGAGCTCCTCTTCTGGGCCTCTAACGGCAAAGAGGCCAGAGAGGGGATTCAGCTGCAAGGCCTGGGGAAAGGTGCTCAGGGAGCCCTGGCAAAGCAGGGGCAATGTGGCCTGTTCTTGTGTATTATTCCCATTGATGCAGTGACACAGGTCAGATATGGGCGCTCCTGAGCCCTCGGGAATCCCCATTTCCTTCTGTTTTAGGAGCTGTGATCACTGGGGAGGCAGAGCCCTGAAAGTCCTTCCCTTCCAGGAGGATGATGGGAACATATTAGATGCATCTCAGATGCCTGGTTCTGAGTCCTTGCTGTTGGGCCTTCTCTCTGTGGAAGGAAATGAAGATCCGGCCTGCTGCCAGTCCCCCTGTGTGTCTCCTGTTCCCTTTTCTAGCCAGGATGGCAGTCGTCTCTTCAGTGTTCTGGGTGGGCTGCAATGGTCCCCTCAGAACCTGGAGCATCAGTTCCCCCTTGTCTTTACCAGAAATTCATTCCAATATCCCCAGACAAAAGCAGTTCCTGAGGAGGGTCAAAGTCAAAAGAAACAAAGTCCTGTGGAATTCCCAGAGTTCTCTGCCAGAGGGGGAGGGCTGACTGAAGTCTCCTTGTCCAAAGGCTCCCAGCAGGATCCCAGATGAATCCACCTGGAAACAAAGGCCTTACAAACCACTGGTCTCTACCACAGCTTCTTTACTCACAAAATGTCCCAGGAAATGTTGTGGTGCTTGTGTGTGTGTGTGTGTGTGTGTGTGTGTGTGTGTGTGTGTGTGTGTGTGTGTGTGACTGAAGCCTCCCTCATTCCCCCAATATCCTCTGCTAGGAGCACTTTGAGGAGACCCTACACAGGAGTCATAAGGAACCTTTGTTTTAACATTATTTTTTCCCTCAGATTATTCCAAAGTGGGAAGAACAAGCCCCAGAGAGGACCCTGACCTCCCCATGTGGAGGGGCAAGTTCCCTGAGGATCCGAGAGTGGATCTTCCATTGGAAGGGACTCACATTGGACAGGGACAGTTAGGGGACAGGAGGCAAGTTCTAATCTGGCCTCAGGCACTTACTGGAACCACTTTGTGACCCAAGGCAAGTCCTTCACCTCATTTCCTTCAGTTACTTCATCAGTCAAAGGCCTTGGAGGGGGAGGGGCAAAGCCCTCTAGGAAACCCTCAAGATGGGGTCACTGAGGATTAGACCTGACCAAAAGGACTGAACCTTGCTGGGCCCATTTCCTGGATCTAGAGAAGGAAGGGATCAACCTAGAATCACCAGGTCTCTGAGGTCTCTTCTGACTATATGCTCCTTTATCTTGTTATAGGTAATCAGGTGGGAAAGATGGCCTGGGATCACATAGCAAAGGCAGATTTACCAAAGTATTTTGTATTTGATTCTGCTCATTTTTCATCCTCAGCTCTGACTGGTTTTCACTGCCAGGAACAGCATCCCCTCCCCCAGGACTAAACTGATTTCCTGAAGTGGAATCACTGAGCAATATGTCCCCATCTCATGCACTCGGGGGCCTCTCCCTCAGACTGGAGGCTGAAGGATGGAGCCACAAGCTCTGCTCCAAAGGCTTTCTGACTGCAGGAACTCCCCCTGTGACCTTCTCTAAGGGCAGGGGTTGGGAGTAGGAGGGAATTAGCTTTGGGGTAAAATCTCAGGATTGTTCTGCTCCATATTGTGTAAAAGCAGGCAAGTCATTCTAATCCCCTGGGAGTCATTTCCTCATCTGTAAAGCAGAGATTTCATGAAAGATTTCCTCCAAATGTCTGTGGGACTTCAGAAGTCTTTGCTCCCACCGCCCAAAGTGCAAAGGTGAATCTGAAGATCCTGTGATATTAATCTCAGGTGGGGAAGATGGGCCTGCAGGTGTCTTTGTTCTGGTTGTTGGAGAGAGGAAATCTGTCCTCAAAATCCTGGACTGAGGAACCTCTGAGGCTCCTTTCATCTCTAACAGACGGATGTTACAATCCTACAGAAAGAGGGAGACCCACTAGCAGAGGAAAACTCTGAGCACCAGACTTTCTGTAATGACTCTTCTAAATGGATTTCACTGCGCTCTGAGCCTGGGACCTGGCTCACATGGACCCTGGTGCAGGGAACTTAAGAGCATCAAGGCTACAGTTTTACAAACTTTTAGGGAAATTGTCATCTCTGAAGGATTTAATAAATCTTGTGATCTACAATGGAATATTTCATGAGGTTTCTCCATCACAGGCTGAAGTCAGGTCACAAAACTATTTTCCAACAAAAGGCACGTCTGGGATGGAGCCTGACTTGGCACAAGGGAAAGAGAAGTCAAAATATAATTTTCACTTATGATTTCCCTGCATGCAGGGACTCAGCTGGAGATGCCCCAGGCAGGCTGGTCCCCGGAATTCTTCTGAGACTGAGACTTCTCTGAGGAAAATAGAATAAGAGCAATGGACCCAATAATTATCTAAAAATAAATGTACCGGGAGACAGAAAGAAAGAATATAACGGTCACTCATCTTTTATCATTGTCCCTGTCTTGCACATGGACCTGACTAATGTCCCTCTGTTTCCTCTAGTGTGACCTGGAGATCAGAGCCCGGGCTTCTATAGATAATCAGGCTGTATCTGGTGCTGAAAAGTTCCTCCTCAGTCCCTGACTCCAGCAGCTGACTTGGCTGGAGCAGGAGCAGTCTCTCCATTGCCTCAGAGTTAAAACTTTGGTTACTGTCCAGGGAGATGTGGCCCCACATAGTGAGAAGCATTTCTCACCTCGTTTCTTCCCTTGCTGTGTCTCTGCTGCTGCAGCTTCCAGGGTCTGGGCAAAAGTGCTATGAGGATCAACCCATGCGTTACATCCGTGGAGATGTGGAGATCGGCTTGTTTCTCCCCCTACAGTCACCTGAAGTTAGCAATGAAACAGGAGCAGAGCGGTTCCAGAGGCCTCCTGACAAGGCTTGTAGGCCTTACACGTAAGTGTCTCTCTCTGCCTGTGCTCATTTCCACTGCTAGGATGCAAGAAAAGTCCTCATTGTTCAGTACGAGTCTCTCTCCTCTCCCTGTCTCTTCATGTTTGTATCTTCTTGGCAGCTTTCATTATGTCTCCTTAACTTCAGAGTTGAAGAAAGAAAACCCCTCTCACCTCCTTTCCTCTTCCTATTCCCCATCAAACAGGCCATCCCCAGGCTTCTCAGTCCCCACCAGGCTCAATCTTTTGTCTCCCTTCATTCCAGGCCATTCTGACTTCATGCAAACATTGAAGGGTTAATGGCCTGAAGCAGCAGAAGTACTTGGGCCCTGCTGCCTCTCTATCCTAGGACAGAGGTCTTGCTGAGTGTCCAGATCCTGAGCAAGAAGAAATCTGCCCATTCACAGGAAGGGAAGCTGTGTCTCCTCTCCAGCTTTGCCTATCTGACAACAAGAGAGCACCACTTGTTAGGAAGCCATGGGACCCTTCTTCAGAAAATTTAGAGTTAGGGATAATTCTACTCTTCCTGCCTCATTTAGGAGTGGAAAATAGGATCTTATCTTTACTCCTTCCTGTGGGTAAGTGAATTTATCATTATTTTCTATTCTTTTTGGAGGAAGTAATCTTGTCACGAAAGTCAGCGTGTCCTAGCTTAGGGAATCTCAAAGGTACTGAGTGAGTTAGGACTGATGGAGCCGGAAACTGAGGGCTCGGGAAATTTGACTTTATTTGGAAAAAGACAGAATTCTGCAGGATGGAGTTCTCAGCCTTGCAAATGGCTTTATGAAATGCCTGTTTCCTCTCAGGGATGTCTGGAGAATTCTGTTTTCTTGAGGTAGTGTGAGGGGGGCTTTTTTAATGTCTCAAGCTAACTCTTCCTTAACTGGATGAAGCTGGGACACATGGGTGTTTATTTACTTTCTGGGAGATTGACAAACATCCTGACCTTTGTGCTGCTGTATAGGTCTTAATTTTATGCATTATCACAATCAACTCTCTTTGGAAATCCCTCCTTTCCATAGCAGGATCTCAGTATATAATAATGCAACACTTGTATATAACCATTTGTAAGTCTGCGCTGTAGCAAAAAATTTCAGACTCCTCCATCTATTTATGGATCATTTTCCTCTGTCACATCAGAAGAGAAGCTCATCAGCTTTTTACTCTGTCTTCTGCTTGTTGAAGACAGACCATGAGTTTCCCTGAATGGATCCTTGGCAGATAAGAGCTCTTTTCTGAAACTTATTCTAGTCTTATGTCATTATTTAATCCCTCTGGATTCTTTTTTCATATGTACTTTTCTTTGTACTTATAAATAAAAATTTTCTATGAATCAATATTAATAAATTTTAAATATTTCATTAAAATTGTGTATATTTTTGTCTAAGAAACAAGGCCATTAATGATATGAATTATCAGTTATCTGTTTAATGTTTTATTGTGGTTATTTTTGTTCTATTTGTTGTTGAGCATCTAGGAAAAGTGGGAAGTTTGATTTAGAGGGGAATTGTCACCACCCATTGGTGAAACATTAAATAACAATCCTGCTCTAAATCAAATGCCCTTTTATGTTTTATGAATTATTTGATTATTCCCTTGAGAACTGCACTCCATGGAGAAGGCAAGGCCTCCATATTGTCAGCATCAATGATAATTTGATGGAAATTGAATATAAATGAGTGTAATGTTAGGCTAACATTTTCCATCCATTAAATCAAGTCCAGAGTGTCTGAGAGGTAGTCACTGTTATTATAGGAGATATTAGATAGGACCCGAATAAAATATTGCTCGTCTGGATCTGTGGCACATTCTATTCTCACACTTATTAGTATTTAGAGGTGTAATTTCCTCCTTTTAAAAGGGCCTCTTTGCCAAATCCCCAGATATCAAAATTTCATCAATTTTCATAGACAATGATGATCTCCATGAAATCTTCCATTATTTCTTCAGGGACATATGATCTCACTGTATAGTTTCCATATATATCAGTGACTCTAAACAATCTAATTATTCTTTTCCCACCTTACATCATAGTACCTTATTTCTCCCTTCCTTTATACTTTAAGGCTCCTAGAATCAACAAGTATCCATGTCTTCTTGTGGAAACAGTGAATGATTGAAGCAAGCAGAGTTTCATTAGGACATAAAGCCAGTAGTCCTCACCTTTTAAGAAATTACCAAAAAAGTATACTGGAACAATGCGTACGGAGAGAGGTTATTTTGAATTCAAATGGAACGAGCTAAACAGCTATTGAAAGCCCTTATTTGTGTCTAAATATTGGGAAAGTCCATCTTCTGAAATGAATTCTGTGTGGTTTGTATTAATGTTCTGTAATATTTACCATTAATTCACCAGATATAATGAAAAAAATTATCAGCAATACATCATGCCTGCCTTCACCCTGCATGAGATTAACAGGAATCCCAATCTGCTGCCCAACATTTCCCTGGGATACCGTGTGTACAACTCCTATTCCAGTGAAGAAAGGACCTTGGAGAACTACCTGAGATTGCTGTCTGGAACACACCAGCCCCTCCCTAATTACAACTGCAGAGAGCCAGGAAAGATTGTGGCTGCCATTGGAGGAGCCACATCAACTCTGTCTGTTCAGATGGGGACCCTGCTTGACCTCTACCGTTTACCCCAGGTGAATGAGATAGAACCTAATATATTCTCTGTTCTTCTGTAGAACCTAGTAGTCACAGCAGTAGTACTTGTGGTGCAAGTAGCATGAGCAGCAGCAGTAAAATAAAATGCATTTAAGAATATATTTAAAAAATTAAAAAAATGTTTTACAAATGCATTTCTTTTGATCTTCACAACAAACTCATAATGAAGATATTCTTATAACTGCCATTTATAGTGGAGGCTACTGTGATTGAGAAAAATTAGATTGTTAGCATGCAGCTAATGATCAGCTGGGATACTAATTAATCTAGGTTTGCTTAGATCAGTTTAACTCTCTAGTGACTGAACAAAACCACTGTCCTCATCATCAGGGAAAATGAACAACTCCTAGAACATCAACCATATTGTAAACCAAGAAGCCATTTATCCTTCAACCCAAGAAAGGATCTGAAAGCAAAACTAGCTCTATTTGCCCATTATACAGATGAGTTCAGTATTGATTGGAGAAGTTAAAGTGTTTACTTGATACTACACAATTCACTGGAGGAAGAGAACTGATTAAATCCTACCATTCTTGACTTTAAGTTGAATGAACTTTCAGTGTTTTATACCTCATTCTATCAGCTTCATTTTTCATAATCACTTAGTTGCTGATTATTATTCCAGAATTTACTGAGATGAGAATTATCTATAAAAGGATACTGAGCATGAGCCTGATGTATAATGTGCTTGTTTTAGGCAGGACTGGGAAGCTTATGCACAGAGCTGTTTTAAGAACTTCATATTTACATTTACAAATGGACAAGAGTTTGAGAACATTCCTGACACTGTTCTCAGAAAGGATCCTAACTTTATTAATGTGCACAGAAGGAGAGCAGAAACATTGTGTGCAAGGAGTGACATTTCAGAAAGCACGTCATGTTTTCAAAACTGAAAAGAGACCTCTCTGAGCACTGTAGTTTAAGCTGGCTGCTTAGTGAACTCTGTCAATGGTCAGTCAGATGAGTGAATGTTTTGTGTATTCTGAAGGAAAAAGAAAATTGGGGATGATTTCATGGAAGAGAAATAATGAAAATTTCCTTTAAAGGGAATGGAGGTCAGTTTTGAATATGGAACTATGCATATGAAAAGGGAAGGACTGGAAGCCTCTCTCCATTTATATCCATATCCCTTATTTTAGAAACTCTCCTGATTTAACCTAACATTATTTAACTATAATTTCTTTAATATCCAATATTTAAGGCCTTGGAGAAAAAGCAATTGGGATCTTTGTCATATCATTAACATTTAAATTATAAATAATCCTGACCATATCCTTGGAGAAGAGTAAAAACAAAAATTTATAAGCTTAAAGAGCAAAGGAATTAACCCTAGATGTTCTTGTGGAAACATGATTGAACTTTCTAAGTGAGGGATCATGAGAAAACCTTCATCTAGGACCTTTGCTGCCAGATAATATAACTGCAGTTAGTCTGGTCAAGAGAAGAGGCAATGTGTTCCATTCTTGGATTATTTGCCTAGAGATAACTTTATTTTTGAGAAATGAAGTCAATCTATAATACATGTTGCCATTCACTTGCCCAGTTTGCTGCTGAATTTTACCAGAGACATTTCTTACAAAAATTTTCCACGTTTTCTGCTTTCCTTTTATGTTTTTGGGATATTTGTAAATCTGATAGGAGTCTTTTGCTACATCCAACTCGTTTTGAATTGCATTTCTCTAATGTTGAAAAAACATTTTTTTGTTTCTTGTTTGTTCTATTTATAGCAATGATACATGAAGAAGAATGAGCTGTCATTATGCTTGAAAAGTCATATTCTAGGAAATCCTTAATGATTGGGAGGATGTCAGCTACTGAGCTACATTTTACTTGGGGTGTCTTTCCTGTACCACTCATTTAGATCTCACTAAACTCCTTTAGGAATCTCCGTTTTCTGATTTCATAAAGCCAGAAATACATATTCAGGGTCTACTGGAAACCAGTTAGATTTTCTTGTTGAAAATACCACAATTATAACCCATAATGACATCTATAGGTGAATATTATTTTGTCCCAAATTTAAAAAGTACACAGTTCTGATCATGTGGTTTTCTTTCATTTACCAAAGAAAACCTTGTCTTCAGCCTCAATAATATAGAGCTGGTTTACTCTAGAAATTTGTTCTGGGCCAAAGATCAAATGAAGAAATAATTTATCTATTCTGGTTCCTTTTGGAAGCTTAAGGAAGGTTCATTGCTTGAATGCCTTCAATAAGTCATTGTCTTTTTGAGAGCTCAGAGAGAGAGACTTTTAGAGAGAAATTGCCATTTTTGATAAACTTTATAATAAAATCTAAAACATTCTTCTAACAATAAATATGCCCATTAGAGTGTATATATTACTTTAGTTCTCTCAGGAGCAGCAGGCACCTGCTCATCCATAATTTTTTTTCTCATCCAGGTTACTTACGGTCCATTTGATCCCAGTCTTGCTGACAAAGTCCAGTTTCCTTCCCTCTATCAGATGGCCCCCAAATCCTCTTCTCTTCACCGAGGAATTATCCGATTATTGGCATATTTCCAATGGAACTGGATAGGTCTGATTGTCTTTGATGATATGAGAGGTGAGGAATTCCTCAGGGAAATGAGAGAGGAAATGAAAAAGAACAGAGTTTGTGTGTCCTTCACAGAGAAGATCCCTCCCAGTGAGAGAAAAAATAGGGAGACCTCTGAGGCCTTCACGTCCAGGATCCTAATTTCAGAAGTCAAAGTCATTGTCATTCATACTGACACAGACTCTTCAACAATTATGGGAAACCGACCAGAATTTTTATTTCCAACCAAGAAGGTGTGGATTGCCACATCTCATTTAGACACTACAACTAGAGCCTTGTACCATTATGGTTTCACTTTCCATGCCACTCTCTTCTTTTCACATTTGACTACTTCAGTCCCTGGGTTTGAGAGTTTTATCAGGAAGATTAATTCTCCTTTAAGTATGAGGAACAATTTTATTGAAGCACATAGGCCATCACCTTTGAAATGCTCAGATCAACAAGATATGGCAGAGCAAGATTTATATTTACCAAATGGCTCCCTGAAACATTTACCTCTTTACCCTGTGGACATGACCACATCTGCCTTGAGTTTCAACATCTACAATGCTTTATATGCTGTGGCTTGGGCTCTCCACGAAATACTGATGAAAAGATCCGAAAAAAGATCCTTGGGAAATGAAGGATCTGTATTGCCTCATCCATGGCAGGTAATATGGAAAGTGTGGTGCCTTTTTAGCTATGATTTTTGAGTATGTATTTTAGTAAGAAGTGGGACATGGAAGACATTGAAAACTTTTCAATTTCTCAAACTATTGTATACTCCTCACAGATTTTATTGTTGGTTTCCAATATTTGTCAAATAGCATATAAAGTTACAATGAAATTTCCTTCCTAGAGTCTTAGAGTTGTAAATAATCTTAGGTTTCATATTTCCTATTCAGCTCTGGACTTCTTTTATGAGAAATATTTGAAGGCACTTTATTTCATTAGGAATCCAATTTTTTTCCTGAAGGACTGAACTCAGATTTTCTGGGTAGGTGATCTTTAGTTGTAAGCCAGATGCTTTTTTTTCTTTATATTAGGCTATGATACCCACTCTGATCTTTCCATTAAGCAGGAGAGGATTCTTTTTTCATCCTCAATGTGGCTCCAATATATAGATGTGTTTCTTTCTGCTTCTTGCACTATTTCCTCCTTCATCTTGGAGGTCTAGAAGTGGGCTATGATATCCCTGGTGACATCCTTTGGGGATCTTTTTCAGTAGATGATCTGTAGCTTTTTGTATCCTCTATTTTCTCTTCATATTCTGGAATGCAGGAGAAATTTACTTGACACTTTCTTGAACAATACGATCCATGTTCTTTTTCATTGTAGAACTCGTATAGTCTCATAATGTTAAATGATCTCCCTTCTTTCTGTCTTCCAGGTTAGCATTTTCCACTGTGATACTGCATGCTATTTTTCATTCTTTTTCTTTTTGGTTTTATCTTTAATTTCTCAAAACATCATTACCTTCTACCTTCATAGTTCTAATTTTTAAGGAAATATTCTCTTCAATAGGCCTCTATATTTCCTGTTCAGTTTGTTGAATTCTGATCCTTGAGGCTTTTTTCTCTTATTTGTCTTTTTCTGCTTCCTTTTACATCTCTCTCATTTTTATTCATACTTTTCTCTCTACCTCTCTGGCTTCATTTTGAAAATTCATTTAGAACTCTTTTGTGGCTTTAGACCAATTCTTACTTTTGTTGAGGACTTTGAATATCGGAGTTTTGACTTTGTTATTTTCTTCTTAGTATGGATTTTTCATCTTCCTGTTCATCACAGTAATTTTCTATGATCAGAACCACTTTCGGTTGTTTGCCAATTTTCCCAGACTATTCTTTGACTTTACCTGTGTATTAGAGTAGTGTCCTGTTTCCAGGGTAAAGGGGCCAATGTCCCAAGCTTTAGGAATTTTGTACAGTTATTTTCAGGGTTTCTTCTAGGGAGCTGGAAGTTTCACTTCTCCCAAGGATGTCTGATCTTGGAAGAAATGTGTTTATTAATGTCTTGGGCTATTTTCTGTACTATGAGTTACCACAAGCACTTTTTCCTGCTCTGCAGCTGTGAGAAGATCCATCTTCAGCTGTTGCTAAATGTTCTGGTGTCCTAGTTCTCTTCCTCACCCTTAAACTGTGAGCCAGGCAGGTGTGCTCTGAGTACTGACAAAGCAACCGAGTCCTGTCCCAGGGCTTTAAAAGAGACTCCTGTAATATCCTTCTCACAAGCTCTTCAACCCTTTTAACATCTGTGTTACAAGAATTCCTGTAATGACTGCCCCATTTGAAGTTTCTTCAGGTCCTGTGTCTTCAGTTGCTGCTGTATTGAGCTCCTGGTTTACACTGAGTGCTTTGAATGTCACACAAATGGTTTCATAGTTCATCCTGGAGATGGGAGAAAACCAATGGAGATTATCAAGGATGGGAGTGTCAGGGTCTGGCCTGGGCTTCAGAACAATCCTTTCCAAGGCAGGATGGAGGGCAGAGTAGGAGAGATTTAAGGCAGAGGCACCCACCAGGAGGCTATTGCAATAATCTGGGTCTGCAGTCATGAGGATGTTCGAGTAGCAGAGAGCAGGAGGGGAATATATTAGAGAGATGCTGCAAGCAGACCTTGGAAATAAATTATATAAAGGGGGTTAAAAACAATGAGGACTTGAGTGTGAAAATGAAACTACAAACCTGGGAGATGCAGGCAACCTGCAGGGTTTCAGAGGGTCCTTTCTGTGTCCCAGAAGAAACTCAGATTTGACCCCACCTGAAAATAAGAGCACAAGACTCCATAAATTCTCATGTACAATTGACTTTCCCCTAGGTGCCTCTCACTGATGAGCATTTCTTCTCTTTTTCAGATGCACTCCTATCTGAAGAACACCCAGTTTAAGAACAGTGTTGGTGAGCAGGTGTTTGTGGATGAGAATAGACGTACAGAGGCCCAGTATGCCATTATGAACTATGTATACTTCGATTATTTTAATGATCATCTTCTGTACGTGGGGGACTTTATCCCAGAAGCTCAGCCCGGTCAAGATTTTATAATTTGTGCAAATGCCATAGTGTGGAATCTGTGGAGTTCAAAGGTCAGAGACATTATTGTTGACTTATGCTCCTAAACAGGCAGAAACCTTGACCTATGTGATGTACTCTCCATTATTGACAGGTGCAGCTGGGTGGGAAAATGGCTAGAATGTAAGATCTCGTTCTCTTTCACTTGTCATAAGTTCATACATGTGTCCCCTGTTTTCTCTGTAGCAATCCTCTTTAACATTTCTTACAGCACTATAATACTTTATTATATTTATGCACATCTACATAGGTATATTGTTAAACACACAGAGAAATTTAGTTGCATATATATACATATATGTAAAGTTATATGTATGTATTCACACAGATATCTATTAATATAGCATGTAGTTCAACAAATCTTCAATTTTTAGATACCATTTCATATTCCCATTTTTTCCTATTTCGAAAGCAGGCATGAATATATTTTAATTTATATTTGCTTTAACTTATATAGGAAAAAATGAAAAAAACCTTTAACTTGTACGCAGCACAACAAAGAGCATTCAATATATAACCATGTCTTTCCATTACATATTGCTTATTTTTTCCCTAAAAGATGTATCTGTGTATCTATCTAACTGTGTGTGTGTGTGTGTGTGTGTGTGTGTGTGTGTGTGTGTGTACGTGTGTGTGCAAAACAAAAGTAACCATGTTCTATCTCTCTTTGGAGATAAATTGTTTATACTTGCATCTGTCCTTTGTTTTAGAAGTTATAGCACACAAAATGCCTTAGACTTCAAAAGTATTATTAGAAAACCAGTGCTGTTACTGTGCACAATATTTTCTTCTTTTAACTCATTATATTTTTTATTATTTCATGCAACTCTTTCCCTTTTTTTCTAAAATCATCCAGGTCACCATGTCTAATAGCACACCACTATTCTCTCACTATTATATACACCACATCTTGTTTAGTTATAGTGGATACAGCACCGACACTCGAGCCAGGGGAACCTGAATTTACATCCAATCTGAGACTGTACACTGCCAAGATGTTTGACCCTGGACAAGTCACTTAATCCCATTTCATGCATACACCCACAAAAACACACAAACACCCCCACACACACCCCCCCACACACATTCACACATACATTCACTCACAACCAATTAAGGCCAACATTTCTTAGAATTATCTTTTATCATCTCATTGTTGAAATGAACCAAGTCCATCAGAGCTGATCATCATATAATCTTTCTATTCTGTAAAATGTTCTCAGGGTTCTGTTCATTTCACTCAGCCTCAGTTTAATTAAGTTTTTCTGAAATCATCCTGGTCATCCTTTCTTACAGAACAATACTATTCCAGTAGATTCTTATGCTATAACTCATTGAGCTCTTATGCAACTGATGGGAATCCATTCAATTTCCAGTTCTTTGTCAGTATAAAAAGAAACCTTTTTCATATATGTGCTCTTTGCACTCTTTTATGATCTTGTTGAGATAGACATTGAGTACAGACACTGCTGGATAAGAGGATATGAATATTTTCTTACTCTTTTGAACATAATTATTCTTGAGAATGGTTGAGTCATTTCACAACTCCACCAATAATGCATTAATGTCCAAGTTTTTCCATATATCCACCAGCATTAATTATCTTTTTCTGCCATCTTATTCAATCAGAGAAAGTTTCCTTTATTTGGGTTTTCATACTCAATATTGATTTAGACTGCAGTAGTCCTCAAACTTTTTTAAAATAAAATTTATTTTTTATTAATTTTTATAATTATAACATATTTTTGACAGTACATCTGCATAGGTAATTTTTTTTTACAACATTATCACTTGTACTCCCTTCTGTTCTGAATTTTTACCCTCCTTCCCTCCACCCCCTCCCCTAGAAGGCAGGCATTTTCATACATATTAAATATCTTATAGTATATCCTAGGTACAATATATATGTGCAGAACCGAATTTTGTTGTTGTTGTTGTTGTTGTTGCAAACGAAGAATTGGATTCAGAAGGTAAAAATAATCTGGGAAGAAAAACAAAGAAAAATGCTCACAGTTTACACTCATTTCCCAGTGTTCCTTTTCTGGATATAGCTGATTCTGTTCATAATTGATCCATTGGAATTGGATTAGCTCTTCTCTATGTTGAAGATATCCACTTCCATCAGAATACATCCTCGTACAGTATCATTGTTGAAGCTTATAATTATGTCCTAGTTCTACTTGTTTCACTCAGCATCAGTTGATGTAAGTCTCTCCAAGCCTCTCTGTATTCCTCCTGTTGGTCATTTCTTATAAAACAATAATATTCCATAACATTCATATACCATAATTTACCCAACCATCCTCCAATTGATGGACATACATTCATCTTCCAGTTTATAGGCACTACAAAAAGTCTGCCACAAACATTTTGGCACATACAGGTCCCTTTCCCTTCTTTAGTATTTCCTTGGAATATAAGCCAAGTAGTAGCACTGCTGGGTCAAAGGGTATGCTCATTTTGATAACTTTTTGAGCATAATTCCAGATTCCTCTCTAGAATGGTTGTATTCTGTTAGGATTACTAGGTGAGAACTCAGGTTGTCTGGACAGTGACAAGGTGAGAATTCAGGTTGTCTGGACAATTACAAGGTGAGAACTCAGGTTGACTTGATAGAAGGAGCAAGCTCATTGGCTGAAGTGGTTCTTCCCAGAAGCCCTTGCATTATCCCACGCCCATTCTCTGGGAGGATAAAAGAGACAACATTGGGCCTGGAGAGCAGATTGGACTGGAGAAGGACAAGAGTTAAAGAGGAGAAGACTCTGCACTACATCTGGCTTGACACAGCTCTCTGCAGGAAGGGAAGTCGGCTCTCTGCAGGAAGGGAAGTCGGCTCTCTGCAGGAAGGGAAGTCACTTCTCTGGACAAGAGTTAACAGCAACTGCTTGGAGACAATGGTTCACTACAGGAAGAAGAATCTGTCTGAGAGATTTGAGTAGACACAGCAGATCTCTTCTCAGAGAGCGATCCAGCAGCTTTTGGAGACGACAGCTCGCTACAATTGGCGTCCACACGTGGGGCCAGGACTTTTGCTTATCCTGACAAGAGGAGCTAGACCAGACCTTCGCAATTTGGTGCCCAGACATGGTCCTGATTCCAGTGGAAAAGCCTCCCATCCAGATCTCAGTCTCTCTGACCCAGAACCGTGAGTAACGAGGAAACTTTGTTAAAGATTAAGTGAGCATGCTAATAGATAAATAAGGAACTTAACTTGTTAAGGGCTAAACCAGGAATCTCTTATAGTGAAATGGGGCAAACACCTTCTGTTTAAGGAAAATGTTTAGAGAGCATCATCAAGGTTATGAAAAGCCAAGGATTGATTATAATTTTGGAGGAGATTACTGAACTTTAAGAACTGTGAAGGTCATATATCCTTGTTTTTTCTCTGGAAAAATAATTGGATCTAGATGAGTGGAAATTAGTAGGAGAGCAATTAGGTGAACACTACAATTGCCTTTGTGACATTTTACCCTTTGGTTCCAGACCAAACTCAGTTTCCAAAGATACAATTCATACCTATAATTTAATCCAAATGGCTTTAAAAAATGTTATTCTAAAGGAAGAGATGAAGGAGCAAAATGGGGAAGTGTCAACTAAACTAGGTGAAAAGGATGAATCAGATAACAATGAAGTTAAGTACAATTCTGAGCAACAGCAACAGGAGCACCTCCCATCTCCTCCCTCAATTAACCCTTCAGGGGTGGAGCAAGAAGGAGGAGCGGAAGAGGCAGAAACACAAACAGAATTGCCTGTGAAGCAGCCTAAGCCTATGACAAGATTAGAAAAAGCATTGATTAAAGCTAAGAGAGAAGGACAGGATATAAGTGATTTTATACATGCATATCCTGTGATTGAAGAGATTGACTCTGTAGGTCATAAAAGGAGGAAATATACACCTTTAGATTTGAATAAAATTAAAGATTTGAAAAAAGGTTGTACCCTTTATGGGGCTACATCAGCTTATGTCAAAATGTTACTAGATGATTTGTCTTATGAAGTCCTAATCCCAAATGATTGGAAATCCATAGCAAGGACATGCCTGGAACCTGGAGAAAATTTATTATGGCTTGCAGAATTTCATGAATTATGTAAAATTCAAGTCAGATGCAATTTGGAAATAGGAGTTAACACACAATTCACTTTTGAGCACTTAGCTGGTGAAGGTCAGTATGGAGAGAATTCAGAACAGATTAATTATACCATGACAATATATGAGCAAATTGCTAAGGCTGCAATAAAATCTTGGGGTGTCCTCCCTGGACAGAAAGATCGGGGAGAGGCTTTCACTAAAATAGAGCAAGGTCCCAATGAACCTTTTGCAGATTTTGTGGGATGTTTGCAAACTGCTGTCAAAAGAACTATTGGAGAAAATTCAGCTACAGAAATAATGACCAGACATCTGGCTAAGGAAAATGCCAATGAGATTTGCAAAAGAATTATATGGGGATTAGACAAAGATGCTCCTTTAGAGGAGATCATAAGACGTTGTGCTACAGTGGGAACAAATGCTTTTTACACCCAGACAATGATGAATGAGGAAAGGCAGGGTCCCTCCTGGCAAGGGACTTCTAGAGAAACTCGGCGATGTTTTCAATGTGGAAAAATTGGGCATCTAAGAGCTCAATGTAGATATGGAGATACAGTAAGAAGACAGGGTGAGAGAAGACCTAAAACCCCATGTCCAAAATGCAACAGAGGACTCCATTGGGCATCAGAGTGTAGAATAATTCAGGGAAATGGGATGAGGGGCCCAGGTCCAGGGCCCCAGGAAAAAAAGACTTGGGGCATGATGGCAGCTGATGTTACACCCAAAGAACCTTTAGAAGGCCAGGACTCTGATTTAATCAACCAGCAGAAAAGCAATCACATGGCAGAAAGGGATTACCCAATCAGTCAGCCAAAAGGCAATCAGATTGCAAAAATGGATTACACTTGGGGAGAATACAGGCCTTTTAAACCAGCAGGGCTGTGTCCAGTGCAAACAACTCCAATGTAATTGCCAGATGATGAGAAGAGATTTAGAAAGTGGTAAATAGAAGGTAATTAGATAGGTTAACTGCCTGGGAGAGAGGGTTTGCTTGTATTTCTTCAGCAAGAGAAGGAATCAGATGGGTGCCAACGAGTCATATTCGCCTTGTCCATCAGAGAGAGACAGAAAAAGAGAAAGACCTCAAAATAAAGGAGAAGATCTAAGAAACATCTTACACCGAAAGAGCATGGCTAATAAAAAGACTGTTAAAGAACTTTAAAACCAGCAGGAATCATTGGACTTCCTCACACAAGATGAGACTAATGGACAATGGACTTATGGACATTTATAAATTTTCAATTTATGATTATTTGATTATGTTATTTGTTATATACTTCTAGAATGTATTATGTTACTATGTTACTATGTGCTTATGTAATTTATGTAATTATGTGTAATACCTCCCATATTGATGGATTTATGTTTCAAGGTCATGACTGTCCTATGTTCTAAATCAAAAGAAAGGGGGAGATGTTAGGATTACTAGGTGAGAACTCAGGTTGTCTGGACAGTGACAAGGTGAGAATTCAGGTTGTCTGGACAATTACAAGGTGAGAACTCAGGTTGACTTGATAGAAGGAGCAAGCTCATTGGCTGAAGTGGTTCTTCCCAGAAGCCCTTGCATTATCCCACGCCCATTCTCTAGGAGGATAAAAGAGGACACCACTCCAGAGATAGGAGAAGACTCTGCACTACATTTGGCTTGACACAGCTCTCTGCAGGAAGGGAAGTCACTTCTCTGGACAAGAGTTAACACTTCTCTGGACAAGAGTTAACAGCAACTGCTTGGAGACAATGGTTCATTACAGGAAGAAGAATCTGTCTGAGAGATTTGAGTAGACACAGCAGATCTCTTCCCAGAGAGCGATCCAGCAGCTTCTGGAGATGACAGCTCGCTACACAACTGCACCAACAATGTATCAGTGTCCCAGTTTTCCCATAGCCCCTCCAACATTCATCATTATTTGTTCCTGTCATCTTAGCCAATCTGACAGGTGTGTAATGATATCTCAGAGTTGTCTTAATTTGCATTTCTCTGATCAAAGTGATTTGGAACACTCTTTCATATGAGTGGAAATAGTTTTAATTTCATTATCTGAATATTGTTCATATCCTTTGACCATTTAGCAAATGGAGAATGGCTTGATTTCTTATAAATTAAAGTCAATTCTTTGTATATTTTGGAGATGAAGCCTTGATCAGAACCTTTAACTGTAAAAATGTTTTCCCAATTTGTTACTTCCCTTCTAATCTTGTTTGCTTTAGTTTTGTTTGTGCAGAAACTTTTTAATTTTAAGTAATCAAAATTTTCTATTTTGTGATCAATAATGTTCTCTAGTTCTCCTTTGGACACAAATTCCTTCCTCCTCCACAAGTCTGAGAGGTAAACTATCCTATGTTCCTCTAATTTATTTATGACTTCATTCTTTATGCCTAAATCTTTGACCCATTTTGGTCTTATCTTAGTATGTGGTGTTAAATGTGGGTCCATGCCTAGTTTCTGCCATGTCCTCAAACTTTTTAAGTAGGGGGCCACTTCACTGTCCTTCAGACTGTTAGAGGGCCGGACTATAGTAAAAACAAAAGCTCATACTCTGTCAATGCCCCTCATCCCATTTGCCATAACCAGGCTGGCTCCACAAACGTCCTCAATGGGCTTCTTCTGGCCCGAGGGCCGTAGTTTGAGAACTCCTGATTTAGAGCATGTTTTCATATGATTAGAAATGGCTTCAATTTCTTCATCAGAAAATGGTTAGTTCATTCTTTTGATCATTTATCAATTGGTGAATGGCTTATATTTTTTGTAAAATTGACTCATATACGTACATGTATATATAGATATGTGTACATACCTATATAAATGTACATATTTTTATATTTGAGAAAGGAGACATTCAAAAGACAGAGTACAGTAAAAAAATAAAAAATAAGAAAAGTCCCCAATCTTACTGGTTCTGTTCAAATATTGGCTATCCTGAGTTTTTTTTTGTTTTTTTTTTTTTGTTTTGTTTTTTTTTTAAATTTAATTTTTATTTTATTTTATAATTATAACTTTTTTTTTGACAGTACATATGCATGGGTAATTTTTTACAGCATTATCCCTTGCACTTACTTCTATTCAGATTTTTTTCCCTTCCTCCCTCAACCCCCTCCCCCAGATGGCAGGCAGACTTATACATGTTAAATATATTACAGTATATTCTAGATACAATATATGTGTGTAGAACCGAATTTCTTGTTGCACAGGAAGAATTGGATTCAGAAGGTAAAAATAACAGTTTACACTCATTTCCCAGTGTTGCTTTTCAGGATGTAGCTGATTCTGTCTATCATTAATCAATTGGAATTGGATTAGCTCTTCTCTATGTTGAAGAAATCCACTTCCATCAGCATACATCCTCGTACAGTATCATTGTTGAAGTGTATAATGATCTTCTGGTTCTGCTCGTTTCACTTAGCATCAGTTAATGTAAGTCTCTCCAAGCCTCTCTGTATTTCTCCTGTTGGTCATTTCTTACAGAACAATAATATTCCATAACATTCATATACCATAATTTACCCAACCATTCTCCAATTGATGGATATCCATTCATCTTCCAGCTTCTAGCCACTATGAAAAGGGCTGCCACAAACATTTTGGCACATATAGGTCCCTTTCCCTTCTTTAGTATTTCCTTGGGATATAAGCCCAGTAGTAGTATGGCTGGGTCAAAGGGTATGCACATTTTGATAACTTTTTGGGCATAATTGCAGATTGCTCTCCAGAATGGTTGGATTCTTTCACAACTCCACCAACAATGCATCAGTGTCCCAGTTTTCCCACAGCCCCTCCAACATTCATCGTTATTTGTTCCTGTCATCTTAGCCAATCTGACAGGTGTGTAATGATATCTCAGAGTTGTCTTCATTTGCATTTCTCTGATCAAAAGTGATTTGGAACACTGTTTCATATGAGTGGAAACAGTTTTAATTTCATCATCTGAAAATTGTCTGTTCATATCCTTTGACCATTTATCAATTGGAGAATGGCTTGATTTCTTCTAATTAAAGTCAATTCTTTGTATATTTTGGAGATGAGGCCTTTATCAGAACCTTTAACTGTAAAAATGTTTTCCCAATTTGTTACTTCTCTTCTAATCTTGTTTGCATTAGTTTTGTTTGTGCAGAAACTTTTTAATTTGGTGTAATCAAAATGTTCTATTTTGTGATCAATAATGGTCTCTAGTTCTCCCTTGGACATAAACTCCTACCTCCTCCACAAGTCTGAGAGGTAAACCATCCCATGTTCTTCCAATTTATTTATAATTTTGTTCTTTATGCCTAAATCTTGGATCCATTTTGATCTAATCTCAGTATGTGGTGTTAAATGTGGGTCCATGCCTAGTTTCTGCCATACTAATTTCCAGTTTTCCCAACAGTTTTTGTCAAATAATGAATTCTTATCCCAAAATTTGGGATCTTTGGGTTTGTCAAGCACTAGATTGCTATTTTTATTTACTATCTTGCCCTGTGAACCTAACCTATGCCACTGATCAACTAGTCTATTTCTTAGCCAATACCAAATGGTTTTGGTGACTGTTGCTTTATAATATAGTTCTAGATCAGGTACAGCTAGACCACCTTCACTTAATTTTTTTTCATTACTTCCCTTGAAATTCTCGACCTTTTGTTGTTCCATATGAATTCTGTTGTTATTTTTTTCTAGGTTATTTAAATAGTTTCTTGGAAGTCTGATTGGTATAGCACTAAATAAATAGATTAGTTTACGGAGTATTGTCATGTTAATTATATTCGCTCGGCCTATCCAAGAGCACTGAATGTCTTTCCAATTATTTAAATCTGACTTTATTTTTGTGGCAAGTGTTTTGTAATTTTGCTCATATAATTCCTGACTCTCCTTTGGTAGATATATTCCCAAATATTTTATATTATCGACTGTTATTTTGAATGGAATTTCTCTTTGTATCTCTTGCTGTTGGATTGTGTTGTTAATGTATAAAAATGCTGAGGATTTATGTGGATTTATTTTGTATCCTGCCACTTTGCTAAAATTCTGAATTATTTCTAATAGCTTTTTAGCAGAGTCTTTGGGGTTCTCTAAGTATACCATCATGTCATCTGCAAAGAGTGATAGTTTGATTTCCTCATTTCCTACTCTAATTCCTTGAATCTCTTTCTTGTCTCTTATTGCCGAGGCTAGAGTTTCTAGTACTATATTGAAAAGTAATGGTGATAGTGGGCAACCTTGTTTCACTCCTGATCTTATAGGGAAAGATTCTAGTTTATCGCCATTAAATATGATGTTTACTGAAGGTTTTAAATATATGCTCCTTATTATTTTAAGGAATAGTCCATTTATTCCTATACTCTCAAGCGTTTTTAGTAGGAATGGATGTTTGATTTTATCAAATGCTTTTTCTGCATCTATTGAGATGATCATATGGTTTTATTAATTTGATTATTAATATGGTCAATTATACTAATAGTTTTCCTCATATTAAACCAGCCCTGCATTCCTGGTATAAATCCCACTTGGTCATAGTGTATTATCCTGGGGATGATTTTCTGAAGTCTATTTGCTAATATCTTATTTAAGATTTTAGCATCAATATTCATTAAGGAAATTGGTCTATAGTTTTCTTTCTCAGTTTTCAGCTTACCTGGTTTAGGTATCAGTACCATGTCTGTGTCATAAAAGGAATTTGGTAGGACTCCTTCAATCCCTATTTTTTCAAATGGCTTACATAGCATTGGAGTTAGTTGTTCTTTAAATGTTTGGTAGAATTCACATGTAAATCCATCTGGTCCTAGGGACTTTTTCTTAGAAAGTTGGTTAATAGCTTGGTCTATTTCTTTTTCTGAGATGGGACTATTTAGACTACTTACTTCTTCCTCTGTTAATCTGTTTTTTTTTTTTTTTTTTTTTTTTTTTTGTGAAGAATGTTTTCCATTTGATTTACTTAAAATTATCTGTTTTGCATTTTTAATATTCTCCATTTCTTCTTTGGTAATAAAATCCTCCCTTCTCCAAATATCCAAGAGATAGACCAGTCTTTATTCCCATAATTTGCTTAAACTATCACCATTTATGTCTAAATCATGAATCTTTTCTATCTAATCTTGATATAATATTTTAGATGTTGGTTAGTGTCTAATTTTTGCTATATTATTTTCCAGGTTTCCCAGCACTTCTAGTCAATGAGTGAATTCTTCTCCCAGAACGTGGAGTTTTTCATATTTTGAAACACTAGATTAATATAATTGTTGACAATTCTGCACCTAAATTATTCCACTGATCCACTATGTTTTTTGCCACTACCAAATACCTTTGAAGGGTACTGTTATAATAGTTTTATTTCTACAAGTTCTAGGCCTTATTTGTTTGCATTTTTCATTATTTCATTAATTCTTGAAATTTGTTTTTCCAGATGAATTTTTAAAATTATTTTTCTGATTCTAAAAAGCAATGTCTTGGTAGGAAGATGAGAATGGCACTGAATAAGTAGCTTAGTTACAATTAACATTTGATTTGATTAGCTTGGCCTACAAATGAGCACTTGATATATTTCTGATTGTATAGATCTAATTTTATTTGTAGGAAAAGTGTTTTGTAATTCTGTTCCTATATTTCCTGCCTTGATCTTAACAGACAGACTCCCAAATATTTTATATGCCTATCATTATTGTAAATGTCTTTTCCTTTCCATACCTTGCTGCTAAGATTTGTTGGTAACATATAGAAATGCTGATAATATATTTGTGCTTATTTCTCATTCTGTGGAACTGATAATGTTGTTAATTGTTTCTAGTAGCTTTATAGTTGATTCTCTAAAATTGTATAAAGATAAGATCATGTTATCTACAAAGGGTGATAGATTTTTTTCCGGTAAGAATTACCAGATTCATTCAAAAATTTCTTCCATTCTATTTGCTTAAAGTAACTCTTCTAGTACATTACTGAATAATAGTGTTGAGAATGGGCAACCCTATCTTATTGTAGATGTGTTGAGCTTATCTTCATTACCTATAATATTCGCTGAAAGCTTTAGCAAGATGCTATGTATAATATTTAAAAGAACTCCAATTATCCCAATGCTCTCTAGTGTTTTTAATAAAAAATAGATGTTGTATTTTGCCAAATAAATTCTCTGCATGGATTGAGGTAATTGTATGACATAGGTTACTTTGGTTTTCAATATAGACTGTTATGTTGACAGTCTTCGTTATACAAAGCCAACCTTGCATTTCAGATATAAATCCCACTTGGGCATGATGTAATATGTCTAGTGATAAGCTACTAGAATTTCTTTTCCCATACTTTAAGTTTTTTTGCATCAATATTCATTAGGGAAATTGGTTTATAATTTTCTCTTTCTATTTTGGCCTTTTTTGGTTTACACATGAACACAATTTCTATGTCAGAAATTTGGTAGGATTCCATATTAAATAATTTTCCCAAATAGTTTACATAGTATTAGAATTCATTGTTCTTTAAATGATGAAGAGAATTCACTGGTCCAGAAATTTTTTGAGGGGATTGGGTTAACTACTTTTCCTATTACCCTTTTCTAAAATGAACCTGTTTAATTATGTTATTTCATTTTGTGTTAAAAGGGACAAGCTTTATTTCTCTAAGGAAACATTCATTTCAGTTAGATTCATGTCATCTTTATTACCATAAATTTGGGGAAAGTATTCCTAATTTTTGCTTAAATTTTTACTTCATTCATGATAAGTTCATGCTGTTCATGTTTGATACTGATAACTTGGTTTCCTTCTTTCCTTTTTCTAATCAAATAAACCAAAATTTTATCTATTTTGTTCTGTTTTTTTCACAAAACTCAAATCTCAGTTTTATTATTAATTCAAGTTTTCTCCCTTTCAATTATATCGATGTCTAATTTAATTTTCAGAAGTTCTATTATTTAACTGGAAATGTTTAACTTGTTCTAGCTCAAGCTTTTTTACTTGATTGCCCCGTTCATTGATCTCCTCTTTATCTATGTTATCCATATGAACATTTAGAGACATACATGTTCACCCTTTACTGTTTGGCTGCAATGCATATTTACTGGCATGCCATCTCCTTATTGCTATTTTCTTGGGAGAAATTATTGACTGTTTCTAACATCTGTTGTTAGATTTACTAATTTATGATTCAATTATATAGTTTCTAATTACTTTTGGGTCTATTTTTCCATGGTCATTTATTTTAAATAATTTGTGTTGCAGCATGATCTGAAAAGCATGCATTTTGCATTTCTGTCTTTCTATATTTGATTCAGAGGATCTTATGCTCTAAGAATGGGTCAGTTTTTGTAGAAATGTTATGCTCCATTGCCAAAAAGATCTATTCTTCTCTATCTCCATTCAATTGTCTTCAGAGACCTATCTTACCTAATTTTCTAAAATTCTATTCACTTCCTAAACTTCTTTCTTGTTTACTTTCTGGTTGGATTTATCTAGTACTTACTATTTTGTAATTACTATTTTGTCCCTCCTGGTTCTCTTTTCCATGTCATTAGTTTCTCCAATGAAATATTTTATATTTTCTTCAAAATTTTCACTTATTTTTACTTTATTTCATTGATTTAATGTGTCTACTTGAGTAATTCATTTGCATTTGTCAGATTCTAAGTTTTAGTAAACTACTTTTTTTCTGTCAGTCTTTCACCTACTTTTGCATTTGGCCAATTATAAAAATTGGCCATGGACATTGACATGGACTTTTTGCTCCATGGCTTTTTAAAAAATTTATCAAATTTTATGTTTAAGGAGTTATTTTCTTTTTCAATTTTCTCAAACTGATTTTCATTTTTTGACAATCTTTTTTAAAATTATAGCTTTTTATATGGGTAATTTTTCAACACTGACCCTTGCAAAACCTTCTATTACAACTTTTCCGCTTCTTTCCCCTACCCTCTTCTCTATATGGCAGATCAACCAATATATATTAAATATATTAAAGCATATGTATGTAACATGTACAATATATATATATGGATTTTAAAGGAGAGCTAGAAAAAATGGGGAAAGGAAAGGAAAGCTTTGCAAGAGGTTCAGGATAACATATGTAGCTCATTAAAAGATAGAAAAGAAAAAGAAATCAACTCCCTGAAAAACAGAACTTGTGAAATGGAAAAGATAAACAACTCCCAGGAAAACAAAAGCTGTGAATTGGAAAAGGTAAACAAATGAAAATAAAACAGAATTTGTGAATTGGAAAAAGAAAATAATTCTTTTAAAACAACTTATGAAAATGGGGAAAAGTTCCATAGAACAAAACAACTCATTAAAAAAATCAATTGGACAAATACAAAAAGAAATAAAAAAGTGAATGAAGAAAATCATGCTATGGAATATTATTTTTCTGTAAGAAATGACTAGCAGGATGATTTCAGAGAAGCCTGGAGAGTCTTATAGGAACTGATGCTAAGTGCAATGAGCAGAACTAGGAGATGATTTTATACTTCAACAACAATACTATATTATGATCAATTCTGATGAACATTGATCTCTTCTCCAATCAGAAGATCGAAATCTCTTCCAATGAACAGAAGCAGCTACATCCAGAGGAAGAACACTGGGAAATTAATATGGATCACAACATACCATTTCCACTCTGTATTATTGTATGCTTGCATTTTTGTTTTTTCCTCTCAGATTATATTTACCTATGTGGTAGGGACCAGATCAGATTCACCTTTAGATCTAGAGCCAACCGGATTTTAGCCTCCTCAGGGTCTGAAGTCTCCTCTCTTTCCATATAGAAGGTATCAACAATTAGAGTGTGCATTGCCTTTTTGGTCATTTTAAGAAAAAAACAAAAAAAACAAAAAACAAAAACAAAAGCTACAGTCTGGAGGGCAGTGTGGTATTTCCAAGTTGCCTCTACAGACAATAGGAAGTGGCACTGAAGCAGCAGTGGGACATCACCCACAGGCTGGGTTAAGATTAGCCATTGTGCTGAAATCAGTGGCAGAGGGGAAAGCAGTATCTGCACTGGGAGCAATGTCTTTGGCTGCACTTGGATCACTCTGAGTCACTCCATTTGTTGGGTGGGTGTGGCCAGGTCTCTAGAGACTCTAGAATTTTGGGGTTATAGACTTTACCCCTGTGTTTACAGCTTCTCCGCTGATCTATTGGCTTGCTGCCAGGGCAGAGTAGCCCACACTGTGCTAAAGTGCTTCCCACAGATTTTCCACCAGCAAAGACCACACCATGCCCCCCTCCAGTCTGCTCAGGGTGAGCTGTTTCCTGTGGTCTCACTGCCTGCCTGAGGTCTCTGCCTGGCCTAATCCCTTTCCATCCCCATTCAAGAGCAAAACAGACCTTTTCTAGAGAATTTCGAGGATATTTTCAATTGGCAATGTGTTGTACTCCCAATATCTGTGGGTTGTGACAGTCAAGCACTAATTCTGAGGCTGAATTTTGATGAAATTGATTGAGGGTAAAGGAGAGCTTAAGAAGATGCATGTGTTCTCTCCAGCATCTTGTTACCACCCCAACCCAAATTGATTTTTAAGAAATAATTAATTTCTATATTTTCCCATTTTTGCCAAATTTGTTTTTTAAGAGTTGTTTCTTCTAGACAATTCCAAATTTCCATTTTCAAGCTTTGGTTTTTATTTTCAAATTGTCTTATTTTTCCTTCATAATTCTGATTCCCACATTTTTTTTTATCTCATCTCTTTTTAAAGATCTTTTTTTGAGCTTTTTCAACAGAGGCTTTTGAGCTTGACAAGAGTCCATATTCTCCCCTGAGATTTTACTCATAGGCATTTTGCCATTGTTATCCTCTTCCAGGCTTCTATTATGGTCTTCCCTGACTGATATCTGTCTATGGTCAGAGGCTTTTTTTTCCTCGTCTGCTAATTTTTAAAATTTGAGCTCTGTTCCTTGGACATGGAAGAGATAGTTTCAAACTTCTTTTGCAGAAGAACAGGGGTCTCTCACTGACTGTGTGGGGCCAATGGTGCTGCAGGCTTTGCCACTGGGCTGGTTCATTGAGGTTCACTGACTCCAAGGTTCTCTTCTATGTTTGCCCTCAATGTCTCACAGCAGAACTACTGATGCACTGGCTTTCTGGATGAGGACACAGTAGACACTGTTGCTGTAGTTTGACTAAGAGCCTCACACTAAATTCCCAATGCTGGAATTCTCCAGGCTGTCCTAGATGCACCCCACCTCTGCTAGGCTATGATGTACCCTGTGCTGTCCACAAAGGCCTTTCCTGAAGGCATTCCAATATATCTCAAGCTGAAAAATTACATTCCAAATGTTTCTGGGTTCTGTCACTCCAAAACCCAATTGGGCACCTGTTCTGCCAAAAGAGTACACCACTCTTTCACCAATTCCTTCAATTTCTCTTTCTTCACTTATTACTTAAGAAAGCATTTCCAGTACAATATTGTATAACAAGGGTGTTAATGGGCACCCTTGACCATATTAGAAATACTTCTTTTTTTTAATTTTATAATTATAAAATTTTTTGACAGTATATATGCAGGAGTAATTTTTTTATAATATTATCCCTTGTATTCATTTTCCCAAAATTTCCCTTCCCTCCCTCTACTTCCCTCCCCTAGATGACAGGCAATCCCATACATTTTATATGTGTTATAGTATAACCTAGATACAATATATGTGTGTAAATCCAATTTTCTTGTTGCACGTTAAGTATTAGATTCCGAAGGTATAAGTAACCTGGGTAGATAGGACAGTAGTGCTAATAATTTACATTCAATTCCCAGTGTTCCTTCTCTAGGTGTAGTTGTTTCTGTCCATCACTGATCAGCTGGAAGTGAGTTGGATCTTCTTTATGTTGAAGATATCTACTTCTATCAGATTACATCTTCATATAGTATTTTTGTTGAAGTGTACAGCGATCTTCTGGTTCTGTTCATTTCACTCAGCATCAGTTCATGTAAGTCTCTCCAAATCTTTCTGAATTCATCCTACTGGTCATTTCTTACAGAGCAATAATAAGGAATACTTCTCGGCAATTAAAATTCACATTATTTCGGGAACAGTACTTGCAGTACAATGGCCATCCCCAAGAAGAAGCTTCAGGATCTTGTTGAGATCTCTCCCATATCTATGACTGAGACTGGGGAAGTCATCTTCTTTGTAATTGGCCTACATATGGACTATCTTTGAATGGTCAGGGTGTGAAATACATTTTTGTGAATGGTTCAGTAGGAGAAGGTTTGTCACTGAGTGTTGGAAAAGAGTAGGTGACAAATGGAAAAAATAAGTTGGACCATGTCATCCTTCATATACATTTTTAATTATGTATCTATGGAGGTGGTTCTCAAAACCAGAATGGCAAAAAACAGCTGTGTTTTTCTTCACAAACATAAATAACTATCAGTTAAAAATGTTTATTCCAGTCTCCTGTCACTATCTTAGGTTCCCTCTGCAGTATGTAGTGCCAGTTGTCCTGCTGGATTCAGGAAGTTGCCTTTGGAGGGGAAACCACCTTGTTGCTTCAGTTGCTCCCCATGCTCAGAAGGAGAAATCTCCAGTCATAAGGGTGAGTTAATGCAAGGAACCCTAGCTCCTGGTATTTATGGAAGAACTAGCATGTCTCGTTGGGTCTTCACTGCGCATGTGACAAGGCAATAAAAGATTTGTGAAGATCACAAAAAAGAGGGATAAACAATGAGGAGAAAAATATTTTTTAGGAAACAGAATGTTGAAAGCAAGTATGGATCTAGTGTGTCACTGAAGCATTCTAGCTGCTAATTTCAGGTCTCATGGATCTGAAAGGTAGGGTGAAAATAAGGTCAATCCAATATTCCAAATACTAGTGAAAAAATCCCAATGGAGGATCCAAAGACAATTTTTCTTTTAACTAATTTATGGAATGAAGATATTAAAGGGTTACCTTTTCATTGTTGAATATATCATGGAAAGACTTCATTTCTCTTGGGATTTATAAAAGGAACAATTCCAAAACAAAAGAAAAAGGTTTTCTATAAGAAACTTGCCAGCTATTTAATAAGTCATTAATCAATCAGTCAATCAATAGTCATTTAGTATGAGAAGAACTTGGTCATAAATAATGGGACAGAGTGATAAAAAGGAGGTGAATCCTTCATTCAGGGAGATTCTATTCCAACAGAGGAGATAATACACACAGTGTCTTTATCTACCAAGAAAATGTTTAAAAATTCATATAAATTCAACAATATTAATTCTTGAAAGGTGTAAACTGGGGGCTGGAAAGAATGAGGAAGTATGGATACAAGCAGCTCCTCAACTTGAGTTGTTGCCCAACACAACACAGAAGTAATTTGTGTATTTGATACTAAAAGGCTCCACTGTCTAAGCTTACTGTCCTTAGTGATTAGGTTTAGAAGAAAAGGTGACATCACTTATGTAAAAGAAATAAAGAGAACTTGAACCAAAGCCAACTAGTGATCAAGGGCAAGAGTAGTTTTGATCTGACCAGTATACCAAGGAACTTACCACTGACTGGGTCATCCAGTAAAGAGAAAATGGGGTTTTGCATCCTATGGAAGCAGAAGGACTTGCTGCAGCTCTCCTGACTATTTCCTGCTGTGGGAAAATAGAGAAATGTTTTAATCTAAATTTTAAGCCCTTGTTTGTCTCCTGCAGATGCTGAACAGTGTAAGAAGTGCCCAGAAGATGAATATCCCAATGAGCAGAGAGATCTCTGCCTCCCCAAAATTGTGACCTTCCTGGATGTGAATGACCCTTGGGGGAAGGCAGTGACAGCTGTAGCTCTTTCACTCTCATTCCTCACAGCCCTGGTTCTGTGGGTCTTTGTGAAATTCCAAGACACTCCCATAGTCCAAGCCAATAACAGGAACCTCAGCTACCTGCTCCTCACCTCCCTTTCCACCTGCTTCCTCTGCTCCTTGCTCTTTGTGGGCCGTCCCACCACTGCTTCCTGCCTTTTCCGACAAACAGTATTTGCAGTTGTGTTCACAGTGGCTGTTTCCTCCATTTTGGCGAAAACCATCATAGTGGTTCTGGCTTTCAGGCTTACAGGGCCAGGGAGCAGGATGCGGATATTCCTTCATCCTAGAGTGCCCTATTGTGTTGTTCTCATCTGCTCTGGAATTCAAGGGCTTTTCTGTGTCATCTGGTTGGGGAGCTGTCCCCCCTTTCCAGAGGCAGACACACTCTCTGAATCCAGGCACATCATCCTCACATGTAATGAGGGCTCCGCCTTTGCATTTTACTGTGTCCTGGGCTACATGGGCTTTCTGGCCCTGGGCAGCTTCACCATAGCCTTCCTGGCCAGGAACCTGCCTGATGCCTTCAATGAAGCCAAGTTCATCACTTTTAGCATGCTGGTGTTTTGCAGTGTCTGGATCTCTTTCCTCCCCACATATCAGAGCTCCAAAGGGAAAGCCGTGATGATTGTGGAGATCTTCTCCATCTTGGCCTCAAGCATTGGGTTACTGGGCTGCATTTTTATTCCCAAATGTCTTGTGATTCTCCTGATATATTGGGAAAATACCATAAAACAGAATAAGAATCAAAGGAGTTCCAGGAGCAAGAATTTTTCTTTTTTCTAAAATTTGATTTCTTTATTTCCCCCCCCCCCCATTCCATGTAAAACACTATTTTTAACTTTTTTTTTTTTTTTAAAGGTTTGACTTCTACATTCTCTCCCTTCTTTTTCCACCTCAGAACCACTGAGAGGCCACCCATGCAGTTACAGAAAATATTTATATAAATGTCTTGTTGAGAAATATACAGGCATTATTCCTCCGGTTAAGAAAAATAACCCTTAAAAATAAATTTTTTACAAACTGTGTAACACCAACAGTTTCATCATAAAGACTTTCAGAGTAGTTTTGGATCATTGTGTTGTTGAAAAAGGAAAGTTATTTGCAGGTGACCTCTCCACTCTATTGCTGGACTTTGTAAACATTCCCTTTCAGTTTTCATATTGAAGAGGAAATCCCAAAACTCCAAAAAATCCTTAAAGGAGAAAACCTCCTTTGATTCTGCCTCTGTGAAGGGACTCCACCCCAAGCACAAACAGTTTCTTCATTGTTATCTGGGTTTTATCTCCCTTCAGCTTGTAGCCATAACCCCCATCATAAAAAGATGCAGACTGGAGCTCTCTCTTTGCAGGGCGTCTGAACATGCCAGCACCATGCCTGGCACCAAAGGCTCTCTGCCCACTAGAACAGTTTCCGGTGCCCTTTTAACTCCACCTTCACCTTTTACTTTAAGGAGACATTAACTTTACTTCCAAATCCCAAAATAAACCTCTTTTATCAATCTAGGGTTTCGGGTCTGTAAATTCCTTTACAAGGGACTCTTGGGCTGCCACTAGACCTCACTGAACTCTGTATCCTTGTGCCAAATCCAAAGGGATTGAAGGGGAGCTCCATTTGACTACCTGTATCCCGAACCTGTCACTAGACCTCAATTAAACTCTAATTTCATGTAGGTACCCCCAATTCTAAACCTCATCACTATGTGTGTGAATATCTTTCCAGATTTTTCTGATCATCATATTTACAGAATCATTAAAGTATTCCATCACAATTCCATACCACAATTTCTTTGGCCATTCTGCATTTGATGAGAATTCCCTCAATTGACAATTCTTTCCCCAAGAATAGAGGTGATATCAATATTTTTGTACATATATTTCCTTTACTTTCTTTCTTAAACCCTTTTAGTTTTCAAGCCAAGTAGTGTTAATTTTAGATGGAAGAATCTGCATAATTTTATGGGCTTTTCAACATATATCCTATATTTTAATCATCAGTTGAGAACTAGCTCATATTTTAATATATTTCATTCCTTTATGTATACATTTGAGAAGAGCTGGCTGCAACAAAGAAAGTTGCTTCAAAATTGTTTTCACTATGTCTATTGCTAACTGCATTTTCCTCCTTTATTCTATTTTGTTTTTTTCCAATTTATCCCTCGTAAAAGGCTTTTACTTTTCATCATACATTTCACAATATTCCCTCCTTTCTCACCATAGTCCCTGCTCGTATTCCTTTATCCTCCTACTATCTTGCAAAATAATATTGATTTCTATACCTATGTTGAGTGTGTATGTTATTTTGTCTTAGAGCCCATTTGAATGAATATAATATTCACTCCCTCTCCCTCCTCCCCTCTCTTCTGTCTACTAAATGCTTTATTTTGCCTTTTTAATAGAGGATAATTTATGCCATTCTACTTCTCCCTTTCCCTTTCTCCCAATACATTCCACCCACTTTTAAATTTAATATAATTTCTTTCATAAACTATACTTTCATATTCATATTCAATTCACACCTATGCACGCTGTTTATATAAACTCCTCCTAACTTCCCTAAAAATGGAAAATTTCTCTTGAATTGCAAGGATCATCCTCCCAAGTACAAATGTAAGCAAATAAATCAGGTTAAATGCCTTATTATTTCCATTTCCTGATTAACTCCTTGTGCATCTCCTGAGTTCTTTATTTGAAAGTGAAAATTTCTGTTCAGCTCTGGTCTTTTCACCATAAATACTTGGAATTCCTGTATTTTACTGAATTCCTACCTTTTTCCAGAAGGTTTATTAACAGTTTTACTGGGCAGGTGATTGCTGATTACAATCCTAGCTCCTTTCCTGTATAGAAATTCATATTTTAAATACTCTGATACTTTAAGAAAAAAGTGACAAAATATCATGTATCCTGACTGTTATTTCACTGTACTTGAATTGTTTCTTTCTAGATATTTGCAATATTTCCCATTTACCTAAACATTCTGGAATTTTACTACCCTATTTCTGGACATTTCCTTTTTAAATGCTTCAGATGGTGATCACTGTTTTCATTCCACTTCTCTTTTACCCTCTAGAATACCAAGAGTTTTCCTTGATAATATGTTACCAGAAGATGTCTTGGAAGATTCTGCTGGATCATTATTTTTCCAATGAGATGTATCACATTGTTTTCTACTTTTTCATTATGTGTATTTAGATTGATCATACCTGGATTTCTCATACAGGCATTAGCTTCCATTTGACCAATTATACCTCAAAGAAAAAAAATATCTATATCTATATCTATATATCTATATCTATATCTATCTATCTATCTATCTATCTATCTATCTATCTATCTATCTATATTTACCAAGACAGTAGCAGATTCAGAGTTATTACTCCTTGTTTGTGACATCAAGCTAAGGCTGGGACTTTGCTGCTTGATCTATATCACTCCTAAGCTCCTACCTCACAATGGACCTTTGCTAATAGGAAGTTGTCTTAGGTTAGAAAAATGTTCTAGTTCATCTTTTTCTGAGTAATAACACTCATTGTTTTAAAGGAATTTGGAGCATTTGCTATGAAATCTTAAGTGAGTTCATTCTTTATTTGCCCTTCTGAGCTCTGTTTGCAAGACGGTTTTGGGAGAGTAGAATAGCGTTTCTTTTTCTTTCTTTCTTTTCTTTTTTTATATTAAAGCTTGTTTATTAAAAAAAACAAGAACAAAAACGTATGCATGGACAATTCTTCAACAGTGACCCTCGCAAAATCTTGTATTCCAATCTTACCACAAGATGTCTAGGAAGGCTCTGCTGGATCATTATTTTTCCAATGAGATGTATCATATTGTTTTCTACTTTTTTGTTATGTATATTTCAATTGATATACCTGGATTTCTCATACAGGCATTAGTTTCCATTTGACCAAGTATACCTTATATTTTTACCAAGACAGCAGCAGATTCAGAGTTATTACTCCTCATTTGCGACATCAAGCTAAGGCTGGCACTTTGCTGGCTTGATCTATACTACTCCTGAGCTCCTACCTCACAATAGACCTTTGCTGATAGGAAGTTGTCTTAGATTAGAAAAATGTTCTAGTCCATCATTTTTTTTTTGAGTAACAACACTCTAAAATGTATTTGTCATTGTTTTAAAGGAATTTGGAGCATTTGCTGTGAAACCTGAAGTGAGTTCATTCTTTATTTGGCCTTTTGAGCTCTGTTTGCAAGATGGTTTTGGGAGCGTAAAATAATGTTTCTTTTTCTTTCTTTCTTTTGTTTTTTTTTCTTTATTAAAGCTAGTTTTTAAAAAAAAGCATGTATGGACAATTCTTCAATACTGACCCTTGCAAAATCTTGTGTTCCAATTTCCCCCCTTTCCTCACCCCTTCCCCGAGATGCCAAGTAGTCCAGGATATGTTAAACATGGTATAAATATAGATTAAATTTTATATGTTCATACATACCTATGTAATAATCTTGTTGTGCAAAAAATCAAATGAAACCAGAAAAAAACTTATAGGCAAAATAACATGTAAAAAAACAACAAAAAAGTGGAAACGTTCTGTTGTGAAGCACCCCAAGTTCCCACAGTCCTCTCTCTGGTTGTAGATGGCTCTCTTTAGCACTAAATCATTGGAGCATCTCATTGTTGAACAGAGCCATGTGCACCAGAACTGATCATCATATAACCTTGTTGTTGCCGTGAACAATGATCTCCTGGTTCTGCTCTGTTCACTCAGCATCAGTTCATGTCAGTCTCTCCAGGCCTCTCTGAAATCACCCTGCTGGTCGTTTGTTATAGAAATAATTAGAATAGAATTTCTGGGGATAACTGCCTTGAATAACACAGTAGGAACAAGGCCTTCATGAAGTACACAAATTTTGACTCTATTACATTAAGTAGACTGTTACCGCCAAGTGCTACAATTTATGATTGTTACAATAGACAGACTTACTGCTAATCACTGTTTAATGTTCACGGCAAGCTACAAGGAAGAGCAGGGTGTGTATCTATAATCTTGAAACATTCACTAAGTAACCTGAAGACTCCAGTGTTTTTTCAATATTAGTTTAGAGAAAATGCAGACCCTGGCTCTCAGATCAATAAATGGAATGCTTAGATGGTACTTGGCTGGCTCCTGTGCTTTTGTTTCCACATTCATCCTAGTTGGGGGAGAGGGCATCCACACTGGGACTCAACTAGACAGGGACCTGAATGCCATTGCAGAGGACAGGGGCCTCTTGGTGAGCTCCAGGATTAAGATAAGAGGTGAAATTAGTTTACTTCCAGGCTAAAACAAGATTTTTTTTACCAGTAAATTTAAATTTTGTAAATTTGAGATCAATGGAGTGCACATAGTGATCAGAATGGGGCAAAAGCAATCAGGTGCCAGGGACTGAGAATGTTATCTGAAAGTCTTAAAGAAGCGAGTAAAGGAAAGAGAACTGGTAATTACTACAGGACAGTTACAGGAATTTTTTGAGTCTGTAGAAAAATGTTGTCCTTGGTTTTCACAAGAAGGAACAATCCATGTGGAGAAATGGAAGACAGAGGGAAAATTAAGGAGTGAATAATTCAGAGAAACTGGGCCAGGAGTTTTTCCAGTTACTTTATTTTCTATTTGGAAATATTTTGAAAATCTCTCTTCTGCCTCCAGAAGGAGTGCTTTTAAAGTACTAAAGTGCTTAAAGTAGATCTGTCTGCTGGTACTGTGGAGGAAGAAGACAGGGACCAAGCTATAGAATGTTTAAATGTTAACAAGAAAGAACAATTCACAGAACCGACAGATCCCTTTTTAGAGGCTTCTCCTCAATACAGATCTGAAGGAAAACTAAATTCTTATAGAATTGAATCAAACAGACTAGTTCTGGAGGCAGTTAAGAGAGCCAAAAAAAGGGAGAAGACATCCTTTTAGAAATGCAGTTAGCTTTGCCAGCTATTGAAAACCCAATCCTAGCAATCCAGGACACAATAGGAGAGAATAACAAATGATAGACTTCTAGTTACTGAAAGTGTTACATCAGGCTGCTTCCAGTTATGGTTCCAATAGTCCCAATTGTATTCTATCACTGATGGGGAGATAGCCCAAATTTTATTGAGAAAACTTGCCCTTGAAAATGCTAGTGCAGATTGTAAAATTATATTATCTAGGGGCAAACTAAAATGTCTTTAGTAGAAATGTTCCAAAGGCGTCATGTAATATTCTCTTCTCTAAAATGTAGTGTTCTCTGGGAGCAGGTTTCTTGGGGGGCTTCTGGGAGCAGCTTTCATTTCAGTTCAGTTTCAATAATCACCTCAAGTTCAGCCAGGAGGTAAAGTCCAAATCCTTTATTGTCTTTTCACAGTCTTTTCTCTGTTCCTGGGGCCCAGTTAGCTTTAGTAGAGGCTTATCTGTCTCCTTGGTTCCAAGAGTTTTCTCAGAATGTCTCCAGCCAGCACAAAAGGTGGAAGTTGGAGTGAATCTTGACTCCTCCCCCCAGAGAGTGGGCTTGTGGGTCTCTGCCTTGTGAATCTCCCTGAACTCCAAGAGCAGGTTTTTCCTTTAATGAGCTTGTCACCTCCTCCCTATATATGCTCTCTTAAAGGTGTGCATCCTGTGGAATTATAGTAAGTACTAAGTACAAGTAAATTAGAGGATCATCATCTCATCAATTCCACTGAGTACCTTGTTTCAAGTTCTAGCCCATAACATCCCCATGTAGGATCAGATCAATCCCACTGAACCGTGCTAAATTAGATAATTGTTCTCTATCAATTGCAGTGATTTAGCACCTTGTAAGAATCCTGACAGTGTCAGAAAGTTGGACCTTTTTTCAAGCCCCAGTAACGACTGCTGCTCTAAATCAGGATAAATCACAATCTCAGAATTTTTCAAAATCTCACAGATGCTCTAATTGCGGACAGTGGGTCATATGAAGACAAATTGCACTACACAAAAGGTTGCGTCACATTGCAATTCAGCTGATTAACCTTTGACTTTATGTCCAAAATGGTGGAAGGGCCAACAGTTGGGCTTCTGAATGTCCCTCTCACAATAATAGGCAAGGTAATGAGAAACCGGAAACTCTCCTCAGGGCCAGCTCCAGTCCCAGATGATGGGAGCTATACTTGCCCTTATTCCTTCCAAACTGTCTGCAACCAGTACTTTAATCCTGCTTATTGACAATATGGGATGGAATACATGTGACCCCGGGAAGTCCTGATTATGTTCTTTGGTGTCACAGTGAATTACTGGCAATGTGGGAACATGTTCTCTCCCCACTGGAGTCTAGTAACTACTGTTTATGAAGCCCATCCTATGAGCCAGGCCCTGTGCTGAGGGCTTCACAATTCTGACATTTGATCCTCACTGCACCCCCAGGAGGTAGGTGCTATTATTACCCCATTTTACATCAGGGCAAACAGAGGTGATCAGAGGGGTTTCCCAGGGTGCCACAGCCAGCAGGTGTCTAAGGCTGCAGTGGGACTGGATTCTCCCTGGCTCCAGCCTGAGCTCCATGTTCTGCCCCCTTAGCTGCCCCTTTGTTCAGGCCAGGTGCCCCTGGAGCTCCTGACTTAGCCCTTGCCCTCCCCCTTAGCTTGGCTCTCTCCCTTTCCAGCTCAGGTGTCAGAGAACAATAGACTTTGGTAGCACCATGGAGAGCCCTGGGCCCCTCTCCCACAGGCCCCCCCTGTTCTGCCTGAGGCTGGACCAGATCATGGACCTGGAGCCAGGAGCCCTCAGAGGTCAGGAGTCCCGGCCTCTTCTGCTCCAGAAGAGGCCCAGGGAGGTCAGGGATCTCAGCCAATCACAATATCCGCTGGGATCCCCCTGGAGGCAAATGATGGGGGATCAAAGGAGCCTGTGCTGAGAACTCCCTCTGTGCGGGTCAGTGTGTGAAGCAAAGGCCACAGCAGAGGTTTGTGAGCTCCTGGTCCTGGGTTCTAATGACAAAGAGGCCCAGAGAGGGGATTCAGCCTCAAGGACAATGAAAAGGTGCTCACGGAGCCCTGGCAAAGGAGGGGGCAATGTGGCATGTTCTTGTGTATTATTCCCGTTGATGCAGGGAGTCTCCTGCATTGAACTGAGTTCCTTGGAGTAGGGACTATATTTTGGCTTCTTGAATGTCCCCATGGCTTAGCCTAGTCCCGGCACAGAGAGGTGATCCATAAATGCTGGGGCTTGACAGCTGCTCTGAGCTCCCAGCAGGACATTTCCTGACATCTAGGTTTGGCTGCTCTGAATTTCCATTTCTGTCCAGCTCTGCTCAGCTCCTGACGTCCTGCTTAAGGCAGCGCTCCAGTTTCTGAAGATGTACACTCCCACAGAGTCACAGATGGACAAGGGGAAGGGGGCTGGGGAAGGAGCAGACATGTTCTCGGCACTTCCCATGGCTTGTAATGTTCTTTGTTCAGTTCGGTTTTCTTGGGCTCTCTGGGAGCAGCCTCCCTTTCAGTTCTGTAATCACCACAAGAACAGCCGGGTGTTAAAGCCCACATTCCGAGCCCTTTATTGTCCCCTTGCCTGGGGCTGGGCAGCTTTCTTCCAGGCCTTTGGGAGTCTTGCTTTCCCTGGAGAGAATGCAGGAGGCCAGGCCAGGCACCAGGAGCCAGACTCAAGGTGGAATGAAGTTCTCTCCTCCTCTCTGAGAGCTTAAGCTCCTGCCTCCAGTTCTCTGGTCTTCTCTCCCTCTCTGGCCCTGGCTGAGTTTGTCTGAGCTCACATGCTCTCTTCCCCTAGGTGTGAATCTTGGAGAGCTGTATTAAGTACTAAGTACATGCACTGAACCAGAGAGCTGTTAATCCCCATGTTAAACTAGACAACCATTGTCTTTGTCAATTGCACTGATTAACCCCTTGGAAGAATCCTGGTTTCAGAGTTCTGGCCCAAAGCAATGGTTCTTGAGTAAGGGGGTAAGTGACGGCATTAAGCTGAGCCTTCTGCTCTGAGAGGCTTAGGGCTGACGGCCGCTTGGAGACCTCCCTTCCTGCCCACACCTCAGCCCCTCCTCTTTTTCTTGTTCCTGGGCTGCCCCTGTTCTTTTCTGGAGGCTCTGTATGGGACAGCACTCCCTCTGATCTGATCACTCCCTCATCCTGAGGCTTTGGGTGGTTCCAGGAGGTGTGAGGGCCTCATTCAGAGTTAATTGTGATAGAAGGAGAAATGTTCTTCTATCACAAAGGTCAGTCCTTCTAAGTGGGGGAGGGGTGGGAGATACATTTGGCTTACTCAATGTGGCAGAAAGCCTTGAGCCTGTGCCCCGCCATTGTGGGGACAAGGACCTTTTCCCTGTAGTATACAGTCTCCTTAACTTAAACCTGGCAAAATGACTCAGGGGGAGAAGGAGCAGGTACATTCACTTCAGACTCTGGGAGGGTTAATGTAGGGAACCCCTTATCGCCCGACTCACCCACAAACCGGGACAAACATTTTGGCTCTTTGCTGAATAACATTCACCTTGTTTCGAGGATACAGCAACTCTTGCTGTGACCTAGTATTTGGGCTGGGGAGGATCAAATATAAATGGCTACTGTGCTGGGGGAAGGACTTTTGTCTGGGAATAATAGCTCCTCTCCCTCATCTGTGACAAGGAGCTGCGTGTGAGCTCTCTCTTTTAGGTCCTTTTTTGCATCTTGAATTTTATTTCTCTTCCACTATTCCTTCCCAGGGTGTGGGGCCCAAAAGGCCCCTGCCCAGAATGACAGCTCAGAGTTCACTCAGAGCGGGAAGCAGAAAAGCTTGTTTATTACAGCATCTCATGAGGGCAGTCCCACTGTGAGGTAAAGAGACTCACAGCAGGAGGGCCCAAGACTCATGGGATACACACCCTTTTTTATAGGTTTTTTTTTTTTTTTTACAAGAGATTATGTGAAGGTCTGGGCTAGCTCCTCTGAAGGCTCAGAATAAGTCCTTGTCAGGATAAGCAAAAGTCCTTGCCCCATGCTGTGGGTGCCAAACTATAAAGTTCTGATCATCTCTCAGTTGGAATCCTTCTCTGGGAGGAGTCTCTTTTCTGTATCATCTTTTCCTCTGTGAGCGGGTTTCTGGGTTCTCTTCTCCAGCCAGCCTCTTCTTCTTCTTCCCGAATCCTGGCTCTGAATCTCCTCCAGCTCTTGTTCTTCCCCAATCCAGACTCCTCCTCCAGGCCGCCGTCCCAACTCTGGCCCAGAGTAGACTCACTCCAGGCTCAATGTTGTCTTCTTTTATCTTCCCAGAGAAGGGGAGTGTGAAAACTCAGGGGCTTGTGGGAAAATTACTTCTACCAATGAACTTGCTCCTTTTAAAGGTTGTATAAACTCCTTTTCATATGTAAATTCCTCCTCAGAAGTTCAAAGGGGTAAACTCCCTTTAAAGGCCAGAACCAAAGGTGTGAACCAGAGAATTGTTAAATACCAATTCAGCACTTAGTAAGAACGTAACATCATTACACTACAAATTAGGAAGCATTAAGAAGCCTGGGCCTCCTAATTGAATATTGCTGTCAAAAAAAAAAAGGAAAAAGAAAGATGAAAATGGAACGTTTTTGGTTTGCCTGAAATTACCTGCTTTTTAGGAAACCACCCATCAGCAGATGACTAAGCTGGCAGTGTTTAAACTGATAGGCTAAATAATGTCAGACATTGATAAATGCAACCAGTTTAGGCTAAGTAACTATGTCTGTAACTGGCCTAGGTTTAAATAAATAGAGGCCTAGACACGTTGTAATTCATAGGGAGAAACAGTAATAATGAAAATAAAATATAGAAAAAAACATTCACATCCCTGTGAGTTCTTCCTGTCATTTTTCCATTCCACACACCAGTAAGGGTGATTTGGATGGGGGTGAGAGGGATTTCTTTCCTCTCTCCCAGGTCAGTGGAAGTTGTAGTTACAAGAAGGGAGCATGGGAACATGGACCTGCCTAGGCAAGCCCAATTACTGGCCGCCATAGTATTCCATATCTTTCCTTTAAAGTGTCAGTGATCCCACTGAGGGAAAACCGCAGGGGCTGTTTGCAAACTATTTTGTAATAGAAAGACTAAATAAACAACACTGTGAGGCTCTTTCTGAATTTTGTTGAAGTGTTTACAAATACATCCACACATTGTTTCTCGGTTCCACACAACTCTTATTAGGACTCTCACAGTTAAATAATGTCACAAGGTCATTTTCTTTAAGCTAATTATGGCCCACCCTCCTCCCATTCTATACAACTTTGATTAAAAAAAGTTAACTTTGCAAAAAAATTAGTAAATAAAAGAAAGAAAGTGCCAGTGATCAAAAATGCTGGAGGGGGGAGGAAGTTTCCACTCTTGTGGGTCAAGACAACTCTCAATAGGAGGTGATTTCTTTGATGTACAAGGGTTCTGGGATAAGAATTCAGATCATTCTGCACCATCTGGGAGCTAAAGAATAAATCTGAGTCAAAACCATTCTTTGCCAGACCTGGACAGCTAGATCTCCCATCTTTGGGCAGGTCTTGGGGCCAATGGAAGTCTGCTTTCCAGTTCTGCAATGTTGTTCTGTTCCAGGAGGATGATGGGCTCTTATTAGATGCATCTCAGATGCCTGGTTCTGAGTCCTTGCCTGTTGGGACTTCTCTGTGAGGAAGGAAATGAACAGTTGTCCTGTTGCCAGTCCACCTGTGCATCTTATGTTCCCTTTTCTAGCCAGAATGGCAGTTGTCTCTTCAGTGTTCTGGATGGGCTGCAATGGTCCCTTCAGAACCTGAAGGGTCCGTTCCCCCTTTTCTTTACCAGAAATTCACTCCAATATCCCCAACGAAAAGCAGGTCCTGAGGAGGGTCAAAGTAAAAACAAACAAAGTTCTGTGGAATTCCCAGAGTTCTCTGCCAGAGGGGGAGGGCTGACTGAAGTTTCCTTGCAGAAAGGGCTCCCAGCAGGATCCCAGATTAATTAATGGACATGGAAACAAAGTCCTTCAAAACCACTGGTGTCTACCACAACTTCTTTATTCAGAAAATTTCCCAGGAAATGTTCTGGTGCTTGTGGCTTGTGTGTCTGTGTATGTGTGTGTCTGTGAGTAACTGAAGCCTCGTAAATCCCCCCAATATCCTCTGCTAGAAGCACTTTGAGGATACCCTACACATGATTTATTTATTTATTTAAAATTTTATAATTATAACATTTTTTTGACAATACATTTGCATAGGTAATTTTTTACAACATTATCCCTTGTACTCCCTTCTGTTTTGAAATTTTCCCCTCCTTTCCTCCACCCACTCCCCTAGATGGCAGGCATTCCCGTACATATTAAATATCTTATAGTATATCCTAGGTACAATATATATGTGCAGAACCGAATTTTGTTGTTGTTGTTTCAAAGGATGAATTGGATTCAGAAGATAAAAATAATCTGGGGAGAAAAACAAAAAATGCTCACAGTTTACACTCATTTCCCAGTGTTCATTTTCTGGATGTAGCTGATTTTGTCCATCATAGATCAATTGGAATTGGATTAGCTCTTCTCTATGTTGAAGATATCCACTTCCATCAGAATACATCCTCATACAATATCATTGTTGAAGTGTATAATGATCTTCTGGTTCTGCTCATTTCACTCAGCATCAGTAGATGTAAGTCTCTCCAAGCCTCTCTGTATTCCTCCTGTTGGTCATTTCTTACACAACAATAATATTCCATAACTTTCATATACCATAATTTACCCAACCATTCTCCAATTGATGGGCATCTGTTCATTTTCCAGTTTCTAGCCACTACAAAAAGGGCTGCCACAAAAATTTTGGCACATACAGGTCCCTTTCCCTTCTTTAGTATTTCCTTGGGATATAAGCCCAGTAGTAGAACTTCTGGATCAAAGGGTATACATAGTTTAATAACTTTTTGGGCATAGTTCCAGATTGCTCTCCAGAATGGTTAGATTCTTTCACAACTCCACCAACAATGCATCAGTGTCCCAGTTTTCCCACATCCCCTCCAAAATTCATCATTATTTGTTCCTGTCATCTTAGCCAATCTTACAGGTGTATTGTGGTATCTCAGTGTTGTCTTGATTTGCATTTCTCTGATCAATAGTGATTTGGAACACTCTTTCATATGAATGGAAATAGTTCATCATCTGAATATTGTCTGTTCATATCCTTTCACTTTTTATCAATTGGAGAATGGCTTGATTTCTTATAAACTAAAGTCAATTCTCTATATTTTGTAGATGAGGCTTTTATCAGAGCCTTTAATTGTAAAAATGTTTTCCCAATTTGTTACTTCCCTTCTAATCTTGTTTGCATTAGTTTCATCTGTACAAAAGCTTCTTAATTTGATATAATCAAAATTTTCTATTTTGTGATCAATAACGATCTCTAGTTCTCCTTTGGTCACAAATTCCTTCCTCCTCCACAAGTCTGGGAGATAAACTATCCTATGTTCCTCTAATTTATTTATGACCTCATTCTTTATGCCTAAATCATGGACCCATTTTGACCTTATCTTAGTATGTGGTGTTAAATGTGGGTCCATGCCTAGTTTCTGCCATACTAATTTCCAGTTTTCCCAACAGTTTTTGTCAAATAATGAATTCTTATCGCAAAAGTTGGGATCTTTGGGTTTGTCAAACACTAGATTGCTATTTTTATTCACTATCTTGCCCTGTGAACCTAACTAGTCTATTTCTTAGCCAATACCAAATGGTTTTGGTGACTGTTGCTTTATAATATAGTTCTAGACCAGGTACAGTAGACCACCTTCATTTGATTTTTTTTCATTAGTTCCCTTGCAATTCTCGACCTTTTCTTCTTCCATATGAATTTTGTTGTTATTTTTTCTAGGTCATTAAAATAGTTTCTTGGGAGTCTGATTGGTATAGCACTAAATAAATAGATTAGTTTAGGGAGTATTGTCATCTTGATTATATTTGATCACCCTATCCAAGAGCATTCAATGTCTACACAAAATGTTTGATCTTCAAATATAGAACTCAAGAGATTTCTAAAAAGGTAAAAAGAAATCTTGAGAACTATATTTCTGCCATAAAGATATGTAAAGAAGATATGAATAATTTGTCCTATGTAGGCTTTATAAAGAAGCTTTGTTCCAACTTTATTTTTTTCCCTGGAGATTTGCTTTAAAGTGGGAACAATAGACCCGTGAGAGAAGCCTGAGCTCCTCATTTGGAGGGGCTAGTTCCCTCAGGACACATCTGTGTCTAAAGCATTTTAGATGTAGAGCCCTTTGTGGGAGGGCTGTATTTAAAGCTGGTAATGGGTCACTAGAACTCACCCTGTTGGATCATATTGGGTAGTAAGGATCCATAGATTTCACTCTAGGAATACAGAGTAGAAGGGGGGACATGGGGCTACCCTGTCATGGAGACTAGAAAATTATAGAAATCTTGAGTGGATCTTCCATTGGAAGGGATTCAGATTGGATAGGGACAGTTAGGTGACAGGAGGAAAGTTCAAATCTGCCTCAGGGATTTATTGGAATCACTTTGTGACCCAAGGCAAGTCCTTCACCTTATTTGCTTCAATTACTTCATCAATCAAAGGCCTTGGAGGGGGAGCAGCAAAGCCCTCTAGGAAAACCTCAAAATGGGGTCACTGAGGATTAGACCTGACCAAAATGACTGAACCTTACAGGGCCCATTTCCTAGATCCTGAGAAGGAAGGGACCAAACTAGAATCACCAGGTCTCTGAGGTCCCTGCCAGTTCTGGCTGTATGATCCTTTATGTTGTTATAGGTAATCAGGGGGGGAAGATGGCCTGGGATCAAGTAGGCAAAGGCAGATATACCAAAGTGTTTTGTATTTGATTCTGTTCATTTTTCCTCCACCGCTCTGACTGGTTTTCCCTGTCAGGAGCAGCATCCCCTCCCCCAGGACTAAACTGATCTCCTGAACTGGAATTACTGAGGAAAGTTGCCCCATTTCATCCACTAGGGGGCCTCTCCCTCAGACTGGAGGCTGAAGGATGGAGCCACAAGCTCTGCTCCAAAGGCTTTCTGACTGCAGGAACTCCGCCTGTGACCTTCTCTAAGGGCAGTGGTTGGGAGTAGGAGGGAATTAGCTTTTGGGTAAAAACCTCAGGATTGTTCTGCTCCATATTGTGTAAAGGCAGGCAAGTCATTCTAATCTCCTGGGAATCATTTCTCATCTGTAAAGCAGAGATTTCATGAAAGATTTCCTGCAAATGTCTCTGGGACTTCAGAAGTCTTTTCTCCAACTGCCCAAAGTGCAAAGGTGTGTCTGTGGATCCTGTGATTTTAACCTCAGATGGGGAAGATGGGCCTGCAGGTGTCTTTGTTCTGGTTGTTGGAGAGAGGAAATCTGTCCTCAAAATCCTGGTCTGAGGAACCTCTGAGGCTCCTTTCATCTCTAACAGACGGATGTTACAATCCTACAGAAAGAGGGAGACCCACTGGCAGAGGAAAACTATGAGCATTGGACTGTCTATAATGACTCTTCTAAGTGGATTTCACTGCGCCCTGAGCCTGGGACCTGGCTCACATGGACACTGGTGCAGGGAACTTATGAGCATCAAGGCTACAGTTTTACAGTCTTTTAGGGAAATTGTCATCTGTGAAGGATTTAATAAATCTTGTGTCCTACAATAGAATATTTCTCGAGGTTTCTCCAGCACAGGTTATGGGCTGAAGTCAGGTCACAAAACTGTTTTCCAACAAAAGGCACTTCAGGGATGGAGCCTGACTTGGCACAAGGGACAGAGAGGTCAAAACATAATTTTGCACTTATGATTTCCCTGGATGCAGGGACTCAGCTGGAGATGCCCCAGGCAGGCTGGTCCCCGGAATTCTTCTGAGACTGAGATTTCTCTGAGGAAAATCGAGTAAGACGAATGGACTCAAAATTATCTAAAAATAAATGTACCTGGAGACAGAGAGAAAGTATATAATGGTCCCTCATCTTACACCTTTGTCCTTGTCTTGCACATGGACCTGACTAATGTCCCTCTGCTTCCTCTAGTGTGACCTGGAGATCAGAGCCTGGGCTTCTGTAGACAGACAGGCCGTGTCTGGTGCTGAAAAGTTCCTGCTCAGTCCCTGACTCCAGCAGCTGACTTGGCTGGAGCAGGAGCAGTCGTTCCATTGCCTCAGAGTTAAAACATTGCTTACTGTTCAGGGAGATGTGGCCCCACATTGTGAGAAGCATTTCTCACCTCGTTTCTTCCCTTGCTCTGTCTCTGCTGCTGCAGCTTCCAGGGTCTGGGCAAAAGTGCTATGAGGATCAACCGATGTATTACATCCCTGGAGATGTGGAGATCGGCTTCTTTATCCCCCTACAGTCACCTGAAGTGAGCAATGTCACAGGAGCGGAGCGGTTTCAGAGGCCTCCTGACAAGGCTTGTAGGCCTTACACGTAAGTGTCTCTCTCTGCCTGTGCTCATTTCCACTGCGAGGATGCAAGAAAAGTCCTCAATGTTCAGTATGAGTTGGGGTGCTCTCCCCTCTCCCTGTCTCGTCATGTTTGTATCTTCTTGGCAGCTTTCATTGTGTCTCTTTAACTTCAGAGCTGAAGAAAGAAAACCCCTCTCCCCTCCTTTCCCCTTCCTTTTCCTCACCAAACAGGTCATCCCCAGGCTTCTCAGTCCCTACCAGGCTCAGTCTTTTATCTCCCTCCCTTTCAGTCCATCCTGACTTCATGTAAATAGTGAAAGGTTAATGGCCTGAAGCAGCAGAAGTACTTGGGCCCTGCTGCCTTTCTATCCTAGGTCAGAGTTCTTGCCGAGTGTCCAGATCCTGAACAAGGAGAAATCTGCCCCTTTCACAGCAAGGGAAGCTGTGTCTCCTCTCCAGCTTTGCCTATCTGACAACAAGAGAGCGCCCCTTGTTAGGAAGCCTTGGGACCCCTTCTTCAGGAAATTTAGTGTTAGGGATAATTCTACTCCTCCCATCTCATCTGTGAGTTGGAAACATGATCTTATGTTACTCCTTCCTGTGGGTAAATGAATTTATCATTATTTTCTATTCTTTTTGGAAGAAGTAATGGTGTCATGAAGGTCAGTGTGTCCCAGCTTAGGGAATCTCAAAGGTACTGAATAAGTTAGGACTGATGGAGCCAGAAACTGAGGGATGGGAAATTTGACTTTATTTGGAAAAGACAGAATTCTGCAGGATGGAGCTCTAGCAAGTGCTCAGCCTTGCAAATGGCTTTATGAAATGCCTGTTCCCTCTCAGGGATGTCTGGAGAATTCTGTTTCTCGAGGTTGTGTGAGAGGGGCTTCTTTTCATTTCTCAAGCAAACTCTTCCTTAACCAGGGACAGATGTGTGTTTATTTACTTTCTGGGATTTTGACAAACATCCTGACCTTTGTGATGTTGCATAAGTCTTAGTTTTGTGCATTGTCACTATCAACTCTCTTTGCAAATCCCTCCTTTCCATAGCAGGATCTCAGTATACAGCCATGCAACACTCAAATATAACTGTTTGTATGTCTGTGCTGTAGCAAAAAGATTCAGACTCCTCCACCGATTTATGTGTCTTTTTCCTCTGTCACCTCAGAGGAGAAGCTCATTGGCTATTTACTCTGTCTTCTGCTTGTGGAAGACACACCATGAGATTCCCTGAATGGTTCTTTGGCAGATAAGAGCTCTTTTTTGAACCTTATTCTAGTCTTATGTCATTATTTAATTCCTCTTGATTCTTTTTTAATTTGTACTTTTCTTTGTTCTTATAAATAAAATTTCTCTATGAATCAATATTAATAAATTATAAATATTTCATTACAATTGTGCATATTTTTGTCTAATAAATAAGGCCATTAAATGATATGAATTATTGGTTATTCTTTTGCAACTTTACTATGCTTCATTTTGTTCTATTTGTTGTTCAGCATCTAGGAAAAGTGGGAAACTTGACCTAGAGGGAGAAGCGTCACCACCCACTGGTGAAACATTAAACAAAAATCCTGTTCTAAATCAAATGCCCTTTTATGTTTTATGAATTATTTGATTTTTCCCTTGAGAACTGCACCTCAAGGAGAAGGCAAGGCCTCCATATTATCAGCATCAATGATAATTTGATGGAAATTGAATATGCCACTGTAATGTTACACTAACATTTCCTATCCATTAAAACAAGCCCAGGTTGTCACTATTAAGAATATTGTACAAGGTTTGGTCAATTTTTAAACATGGCCTAGAATAATAAAGGTATAGGTTTTTTGCTATTGGGCTCCTGGTTGAAGATCTAGTAGTAAACCAAAATCTTGGGACACACTTCTCTTCTCAGATCATGAGAGAAAAGGAAAAAGTGAGGAGAGAGGAAAGCTGAACCAGGAACTCATTTTATCGGGGATATTAGATAGGATCTGAGTAAAATATTGCTGTTCTACATCTGTGGCACATTCTATTCTCACACTGATTAGAATTTAGAGGTGTAATTTCTTCCTTTTAAAAGGACCTCTTTGCCAAATACCCAGATATCAAAATTTCCTCAGTTTTCATAGACAATGATGATCTCCATGAAATCTTCCCTTATTTCTTCAGGGAAATATGGTCTCACTGTACAGTTTCCATATATATCAGAGACTCTAACCAATCTAATCATTCTTTTCCCACCTTGCATCACAGTACCTTCTTCCTCCCTTCCATTATACTCTGTGACTTCTAGAATCAACAACTATCCATGTCTTATTGTGGAAACAGTGAATGACTCAATCAACCAGAGTTTCATTAGGACATATAGCCTGTAGTCCTCACCCTTTAAAAAATTACCAAAAAAAAAAAAAAAAAAAGAATACTGGAACAATGTGTATGGAGAGAGGTTATTTTGAATTCAAATAGAAGGAGCTAAACAGTCCTTAGTTCTGTCTAAATGTTAGGAAAGTTCTTCTGAAATGAATTCTGTGTGAAGTTTGCATTAATGTTCTATAACATTTACCATTAATTCACCAGATATATTGAAAAAAATTACCAGCATCTTTACATGGCTGCCTTCACCCTGCATCAGATTAACAGGAATCCCAATCTGTTGCCCAACATTTCCCTGGGATACCGTGTGTACAACTCCTATTCCAGTGAAGAAAGGACCTTGGAGAACTACCTGCGGTGGCTGTCTGGAACACACCAGCCCCTCCCTAATTACAACTGCAGAGAGCCAGGAAGGGTTGTGGCTGCCATTGGAGGAGCCACATCAGCTCTCTCTGTTCAGATGGGGACCCTGCTTGACCTCTACCATTTACCCCAGGTGAATGAGATAGAACCTAATACATTCTCTGGCTTCTGTTGCACCTAGTAGTCACAGCAGTAGTATTAGTAGTAGAAGTAGCAGGAGCAGCAGCAGTAAAATAAAATGCATTTATGTATATCTTTTAAAAATTATGAAATGTTTCACAAATGTATTTCTTTTGATCTTCACAACAAACTCATAATGAAGATATTCTTATAAGTCCCATTTACAGTGGAGAGTACTGTGACTGAGAAAAGTTAGATTGTTATCATGCAGCTAATGATCAACTGGGATACTAATTAATCTGGGTTTTCTTAGATCAGTTTAACTCTCTAGTGACTGAACTGTCGTCATCATCAGGGAAAATGAACAACTCCTGGAACATCAACCATATTGTAAGTAAAGAAGGCATTTAGCCTTCAACCCAAGAAAGGATCTGAAAGCAAAACTAGTTCTATTTGCCCATTATACAGATAAGTTCAGTAATGATTGGAGAAGTTAAAGTGTTTACTGGACACTACACACTTCAGTGACGGATGAGAACTGATTAAGTCTTACCATTCTTGACTTTAAGTTGAATGAACTTTCAGTATTTTATACCTCATTCTATGAACTTCATTCTTCATAATCTCTTAGTCCCTCACTATTAGTCCAGAATTTATTGAGATGAGAATTATTTATAAAAGGAAACTGAGCATGAGCACTGATGTATAAGGTGCTTGTTTTAGGCAGCACTGGGAAGCTTATCCACAGAGCTGTCCTAAGAACTTCATATTTACATTTACGAATGGACAAGAGTTTGAGAACATTATTCACATTATTAACTTTAATAATGGGCACAGAAGGAGAGCAGAAACATTAGGTGCAAGGAGTGACATTTCAGAAAGCACCTCATCTTTTCCAAACTGAAAAGAGATCTCTCTGAGCACTGTGGTTTAAGCAGGGTGCTTAGTGAACTCTGTCACTGGTCAGTCAGATGGGTGACTGTTTAGTGTGTTCAGAAGCAAGAAGAAAATTCCGGATGATTTCATGTAAGAGAAATAATAAATATTTAGATGGTTTCCTTTAAAGGAAATGGAGGTCAGTATTGAATATGGAACTACTCATGTGAAAAGGGGAAGGACTGGAAGCCTCTCTCCATTTCTATCCACATCCCTTATTTTAAAGCTCTCCTGACCTAACATTATTTAACTATTATTTCTTTATAGATACAGATTCACTATTTAAAGCCCCTGGATAAAAAGCAGTTGAGATCTTTGTTGTGTCACTAACATTAAAATTATAAATAGTCCTGACCATATATGTTGAGAACAGTAAAAACAAAAACTTATAAGCTCAAAGAGCATCGGAATTAACTCCAGATGTCCTTGTGGAAACATGACTGAACTGTCTAAACGACGGATTCATGAGAAAGCCTTAATCTGGGACCTTTGTTGCCAGATAATATAACAGCAGGAAGTCTGGTCAAGAGAAGAGGCAATCTGTTCCATTATGGGATTATTTTTCCTTGATCCTGATCAGAGAGAACATGGCAGGATAAGTTGAATAAGTCTCCTTCACCAAATAGGCAGAGTCTTTCTTACTGTAATGTGTGGGTACATATGTGACCCTTAGATCTGAAACACTATTTGTCATAGATGATTTGAGTTTTTATCAGCCCTCTTATGCAGTCCGAGAATATCTGTATTTTTCAATGAGACAAATATTCTTGCCAAAGATTGAGGTAATGATTATCAAATTTTGGAACAGACCTTCTGATATGTCTTAGAGAATAAACAATAGATTTCAAGTTGTTTCTGATGACAGTTAATGTGGGCTCATCTGTAGAGTAGAGTAATGTTAGGTATAAAGAATCATGAATGTCTTACATGGTGTTAAACTGTGCTCTCTTTTTCCATAGTTTCATGTTTATGAGAACTTTAAAGAAGAATTAGACCACTTGTGTGAAGATTAGGACATGATTCAGCAATGTTCAATTATTTTACAATTATATTTATTTTCTTAAATATTTACAAGCACATTGTTACTATATCATATTTTATTGCTTCCAGTAATAGCATCTCAAAAACAGTTTTTTAATGTTTTGAGTTCTACATTCTCTTTCTCTGTCTTCCTTTAAGGTGCACCCTGCTTAAACTGGTAACCATTCAGATATCCGTTATATATATACAATCATGAAAAACATTTCCATTTCAGTTATTTTATAAAAGAGAACTCAAAAGAAAGAAATAATAAATGAAAAATAGTATGCTTCATTCAGGATTCAGACAATATCAATTGTTTCTCTATTGGTGGAACATATATTTCTTCATTAGTTCTCTCAGAATTTCTTGATTCATTGACAAGAATTTCTAAATCATTCACAGTTCCTTATGGTACAATAGTGCTATTGGAGTGTAACATGCTCTCCAGATTATGCTCACTACACTTTACATGTTTGTACTTAGAACTTTCCAGAAATTTTCTCTTGCTTCTCATTTATACCAACCTATTTACATTTCCTCATCATCATATACTAAAGATAGTATAACCATTTTACAATTGAAATATGTGCATTTGACTTCCAATATTTAGCCATAGCAAAAACAACTGCTTAATGAATTTAGTTCAAATTGGTCCTTTTTCACTTTTGTAATAATATTGGTATCTAGATTTATCAAAGGTATTATTGGATAGAAGGATATGAACAGTTTTATAGCCTTTTGATCATCTTTTCAAATTTTTTCCCATAATAATTAGATCAGATTACAATTCCAGCGTGTTATGTCCCTGTTAGGATTACTAAGTGAGAACTCAGGTTGTCTGGACAGTGACAAGGTGAGAATTCAGGACAATTACAAGGTGAGAACTCAGGTTGACTTGATGGAAGGAGCAGGCTCATTGGCTGAGGTGGTTCTTCCCAGAAGCCCTTGCATTATCCCACGCCCATTCTCTGGGAGAATAAAAGAGAGAACAGTGGGCCTGGAAAAGGAGTCTGCCTGGAGAAGGATAAGAGCTGGAGGAGATTCAATAAGAAGACTCTGCATTGCATCAGGCTTGATGGGGCTCTATGCAGGAAGGGAAGTCACTTCTAAGGACAAGAGTTAACAGCAACTACATGGAGACAACGGTTCACTACAGGAAGAAGAATCTGTCTGAGAGATTTGAGTAGACACAGCAGATCTCTTCCCAGAGAGCGATCTGGCAGCTTCTGGAGACGACAGCTCGCTACATGTCCCCAGTTTACAATATCCCTTACAGGATTTTTTATGATTCTCTTTTTCGTTATGTTAATCAATCTAATAAGTGGGATGTGGTACTGCAGAGTTGTTTCAATTTGCACATCTCTAAAAATAGTGACTTAGAATTTTTTTCATATGCCTAGAGATAACTTTGTATTTGAAAAAGGAAGTCAATCTACAATACACATTACAGTTCCCTTGCCCAGTTTACTGCTGGATTTTACCAGAGACTCTTCTTACAAAAATTTTCCACGTTTTCTGCTTTCCTTTTATGTTTTTGGGATATTTGTAAATCTGATAGGCGTCTTTTATGACATCCAACTTGTTTTGAATTGCATTTCTCTAATGTTGAAAAAACATTTTTTGTTTCCCTGTTTGTTCTATTTATAGCAATGATACATGAAGAAGAATGAGCTGTCAGTATAATTGAAAAGTCATATTCTTGGACATCCTTAGTGATTGGGAGGATGTCAGCTACTCAGCTACATTGTACTGGGGGTGTCTTTCCTGTATCACTCATTTAGATCTCACTAAGTTCCTTTAGGAATATCAGTTTTCTGATTTCATAAAACTAGAAATAAATATTCAGGGTCTATTGGAAACCAGTTAGATTTTCTTGTTGAAAATACCACAATTAAAACCAGTAATGACATCTACAGGTGAATATTATTTTTTCCCAAATCAAAAAAGTACACAGTTCTGATCATGTGGTTTTCTTTCATTTACCAAAGAAAACCTTGTCTTCAGCCTCAATAATGTAGAGCTGGTTTACTCTAGCAATTTGCTCTGGGAAAATGATCAAATGAAGAAATAATTTATCTATTCTGGTTCCTTTTGGAAGCTTAAAGAAGATTCATTGCTTGAATGCTTTCAATAAGTCATTGTCTTTTTGAGAGCTCAGAGAGAGGTAGACTTTCAGAGAGAAATTGCCATTTTTGATAAACTTTATAATAAAATCTAAAACATTCTTCTAACAATAAATATGCCCATTAGAGTGTATATTTTACTTTAGTTCTCTCAGCAGCAGCATGCACCTGCTCATCCATAATTTTTTTTCTCATCCAGGTTACTTACGGTCCATTTGATCCCAGTCTTGCTGACAAAGTCCAGTTTCCTTCCCTATATCAGATGGCCCCCAAATCCTCTTCTCTTCACCGAGGAATTGTCCGCTTATTGGCATATTTTCAATGGAACTGGATAGGTCTGATTGTCTTTGATGATATGAGAGGTGAGGAATTCCTCAGGGAAATGAGAGAAGAAATGAAAAAAAATAGAGTTTGTGTGTCTTTAATGGAGAAGATCCCTCTCAGTGACAGAAAAAATAGGGAGACCTCTAAGGGTTTCAAGTTCAGGATCCTAATTTCAGAAGTCAAAGTCATTGTCATTCATACTGACACAGACTCGTTAAAAATTATGGGAGACCCACCAGGATTTTTATTTCCAACCAAGAAGGTGTGGATTGCTACATCTCATTCAGACACTACAACCAGAGCCTTGTACCATTATGGTTTCACTTTCCATGCTACTCTCTTCTTTTCACCCTTGACTAGTCCAGTAGCTGGGTTTGAAAGTTTTATAAGGGAGCTTATATCTCCTTTAGATATGAGGGACAATTTTATTCAAGCACATAGGCCATCACCTTTGAAATGCTCAAATCAACCAGATATCCCTGAGCAAGATTTATATTTACCAAATGCCTCCCTGAAACATTTACCTCTTTATCCTGTGGACATGACCACATCTGCCTTGAGTTACAACATCTACAATGCTTTATATGCTGTGGCTTGGGCTCTCCATGAAATACTGATGAAAAAATTTGAGAAAAGGTCCTTGGGAAATAAAGAGTCTGCTTTACCTCATCCATGGCAGGTAATTTGGAAAGAGTAGTGCCTTTTTTTTTTAAATTTATTGTGCCTACTTTTCCAGTTTTTTCTTTTTCTTTTTCTTATTAATTTTATAATTATAAATTTTTTGACAGTACATATGAATGAGTAATATTTTTATAACATTATCCACCATATTCATTTTTCCAAATTTTCCCCTCCCTCCCTCAACTCCCTCCCCTAGATGACAGGCAATCCCATACATTTTACATGTGTTACAGTAAATCCTAGATAAAATATATGTGTGTAAATCCAATTTTCTTGTTGCACATTAAGCATTGGATTAGAAGGTATAAGTAACCTGGGTAGAAAAACAATAGTGCTAAAGTTTATATTCAATTCCCAGTGTTCCTTCTCTGGGTGTAGTTGTTTCTGTCCATCATTGATCAACTGGAAGTGAGTTGGATCTTCTTTATGTTGAAGATATCCACTTACATCAGAATATATCTTCATACAGTATTTTTGTTGAAGTGTATAGTGATCTTCTGGTTCTCCCCATTTAATCAGCATTAGTTCATGTCTCTCCAAACCTCTCTATATTCATCCTGCTGGTCATTCTTTACAGACCAATAATATTCCATAACCTTCATATACCATAATTTACCCAACCATTCTCCAATTGAAAGACATCCATTCATTTTCCAGTTTTTAGCCACTACGAAAAGAGCTCCTACAGACATTTGGCACATACAGCTCCCTTTCCCCTCTTTAGTATTTCTTTCGGATATAAGCCCAGTAGTAGCACTGCTGGATCAAAGGGTATGCAGTTTGATAAGTTTTTGGGCCTAGTTCCAAATTGCTCTCCAGAATGGCTGGATTCTTTCACAACTCCACCAACATTGCATTAGTGTCCCAGTTTCCCCACATCCCCTCCAACATTCCTCATTATTTGTTCCTGTCATCTTAGCCAATCTGACAGGTGTGTAGTGGTATCTCAGAGTTGTCTTAATTTGTATTTCTCTGATCAGTAGTGATTTGGAACACTTTCATATGAGTGGATATAGTTTCAATTTCATCATTGGAGAATTGTCTGTTCATATCCTTTGACCATTTCTCAATTGGAGAATGGTTTGATTTCTTATAAATTAGGGTCAGTTTTCTATATATTTTGGAAATGAGACCTTTGTCAGAACCTTTAACTGTAAAAATATTTTCCCAATTTGTTACTTCCCTTCTAATCTTGTTTGCATTAGTTTTGTTTGTACAGAAACTTTTTTAGTTTGATGTAATCAAAATCTTCTTTTTTGTGATCAATAATGATCTTTAGTTCTCCTCTGGCCATAAATTCCTTCCTCCTGCATAGGTCTGAGAGGTAGACTAACCTGTGTTTCTCTAATCTATTTATGTTCTCATTCTTTATGCCTAAATCATGGACCCCTTTTGATCTTATCTTAGTATATAGTGTTAAGTGTGGATCCATATCTAATTTCTGCCATACTAATTTCCAGTTTTGCCAACAGTTTTTTTCAAATAATGAATTTTTATCCCAAATGTTGGTATCTTTGGGTTTGTCAAACACTAGATTGGTATAGTTGTATCCTTTTTTTGTCCTCTGTACCTAATCTGTTCCGCTGATTGACTGGTCTATTTCTTAGCCAATACCAAATGGTTTTGGTGACTCCTGCTATATAATATAGCTTTAGATCTGATACACCTAGACCACCTTCATCTGACTTTTTTTTTTCATTAATTCCCTTGAAATTCTCGACCTTTTATTCTTCCATATGAATTTTGTTGTTATTTTTTTTTAGGTCATTAAAATAGTTTCTTGGGAGTCTGACTGGTATAGCACTAAATAAATAGATTAGTTTAGGGAGTATTGTCATTTTTATTATATTTGCTCTACTTATCCGCAAGCACTGAATGTCTTTCCAATTATTTAAATCTGACTTTATTTTTGTGGCAAGTGTTTTGTCATTTTGCTCATATAATTCCTGACTTTTCTTTGGTAGATAGATTCCCAAATATTTTATACTCTCAACATTTGTATTGAATAGAATTTCTCTTTGTATCTCTTGCTGTTGCATTTTGTTGATGATGTATAAAAATGCTGAGGATTTATGTGGATTTATTTTGTATCCAACAACATTGCTAAAGTTCTGAATTATTTCTAATAGCTTTTTAGCAGAGTCTTTGGGGTTCTCTAAGTATGCAGTATATCTGCAAAGAGTGATAGTTTGATTTCCTTATTACTTACTCTGATTCCTTTAATTTCTTTCTTGACTCTTATTTCCGAGGCTAGCATTTCTAATACAATATTGAATAGTAATGGTGATAGTGGGCAACCTTGTTTCTCTCCTGATCTTACTGGGAAAGGTTCCAGTTTATCTCCATTACATATTATGCTTACTTATGGTCTTAAATATATGCTCCTGAATATTTTAAGGAATAGTCCATTTATTCCTATACTCTCAAGCGTTTTTTAGTAGGAATGGATGTTGGATTTTATCAAATGCTTTTTCTGCATCTATTGAGATGATCATATGGTATTTATTAATTTGATTATTAATATGGTCAGTTATACTAATAGTTTTCCTATTCTTGCATTCTTGATTTAAATCCCACTTGGTCATAGTGTAGTATCCTGGGGATGATTTTCTGAAGTCTTTTTGCTAATATCTTATTTAAGATTTTAGCATCAATATTCATTAAGGAAATTGGTCTATAGTTTTCTTTCTCAGTTTTCAATCTTCCTGATTTAGGTATCAGTACCATGTCTGTGTCATAAAAGGAATTTGGTAGGACTCCTTCATCCACTATTTTTTCAAATAGTTTATATAACATTGGGGCTAATTGTTCTTTAAATGTTTGGTAGAATTCACATGTAAGTACATATGGTCCTGGGGATTTTTTCTTGGGGTGTTGGTTAATAGCTTGTTCTATTTCTTTTTCTGAAAAGGGACTATTTAACATTTTACCTCCTCTGTTAATCTAGGAAGCCTATATTTTTGGAGGAAGTCATACATTTCACTTAAGTTATCAAATTTATTGGCAAAGAGTTGGGCAAATTAATTCCTTATTATTGCTCCAATTTCCTCTTCATTGGTGGAAAGATCTCTCTTTTCATTTTTAAGACTAACAATTTGATTTTCCTCTTTCCTTTTTTCTGATCAGATTTACCAAAGGTTTATCTATTTTATTTGCTTTTTCATAAAACCAACTCTTGGTTTTATTTGTTAATTCAATAGTTTTTTTTTTACTTTCAATATTATTGATTTCTCCTTTTAATTTTAGTATTTCAAGTTTAGTTTTTGGTTGGGGGTTTTTAATTTGGTCTTTTTCTAGCTTTTTAATTTGCAGGCCCAATTTGTTAATCTTTTCTTTCTCTATTTTCTTCAAATAAGCCTCTAAAGATATAAAATTTCCCCTTATTACCGCTTTAGCTGTATCCCACAGATTTTGGTATGATGTTTCATCATTGTCATTATCTTGGGTGAAATTATTAATTGTTTCTATAATTTGCTGTTTCATCCAGTCATTCTTTAAGATGATATTATTCAGTTTCCAATTACTTTTTGGTCTATTTACCCATAACTTCATATTGTATATAGTCTTTGTTACATTGTGATCTGAGAAGAAGGCATTTACTATTTCTGCATTCCTGCATTTAATTTTGAGATCTTTATGTCCTTATATATGGTCAATTTTTGTATAGGATCCATGAACTGCTGAGAAGAAAGTATACTCCTTTCTATCACCATTCACTTTTCTCCAAAGGTCTATCATACCTAGTTTTTCTAATGTTCTATTTATCTATTTAATTTCTTTCTTATTTGTATTGTGGTTTGATTTATCTAATTCTGAGAGTGCAAGGTTGAGATCTTCCACTATTATAGTTTTGCTGTCTATTTCTTCTTGAAACTCTCTTAACTTCTCCTTTAGGAAGTTAGATGCTATACCACTTGGTCCATATATGTTTAGTATTGATATGGCTTCATTGTCTATGCTACCTTTTAGCAGGATATAGTTTCCTTCCTTATCTCTTTTAATTAGATCAACTTCTGCTTTTGCTTGATCTGAGATAAGAATAGCTACCCCTGCTTTTTTGGCTTTACCTGAAGCATAATAGATTCTGCTCCAATCTTTTACTTTACTCTGTATGTATCTCCCTGCTATAAGTGTGTTTCCTCTAAACATCATATTGTAGAGTTCTGGTTTTTGATCCTGTCTGCTATCTGCCTCTGTTTAATGGGAGAGTTCATCCCAATCTCATTTACAGTTAAAATTACAAATTCTATATTTCCTGCCATCATATTATCACCTGATTATGCTTTTTCCCTTGACCCCCCTGAACCCTTTCCCCAGTATTTAATTTATAGACCCAAATTGTGATGCCCAGCCCTCCCTTTTTAGGATCCCTCCCTCCTCCTTTTAAGTTCCTTCCCCTTTCTTGTACCCTTCACTTATTCTCCTTTTCCTTTTCCCTTTTCCTCTCCCCCTTTTAATGAGGTGAGAGAGAATTCTCTCAAAAACAAATATATCAATTATTTATTCTTTGCGCCTACTCTGATGAGAGTAAGATTCACACAATGTTTCTCCCCCTCTCTAAATTCCCTCAGATGTGGTAGATTTTCTATGGAATGTAGTTTCCCTCTTTTTATCTCTCTTTCCCCTTTTTCTATACTATCCCCTTACCTTTACTACTTCCCTTTTTATATTATATCAGTAAAATCAAATTATCCATGTGGACTTTTTGTATATCCACAACAGAGATACAATTCTCAAGAGTTCATTTTACTTTTTTCTGCTTCTCTTCAGTCTTATGGATGTAGATCAAATTTTTAAAGTCTGGTTTTTTTCTTAGAAACAAAGGGAATTCCTCTGTTTCATTAAATGACCATCTTCTTCCATGGAAGAAAATGCTAAACTTAGCTGGGTAGTTTATTTTTGGTTGCAATCCTTATTCTTTTGTCTTTCGGAATATCAGGTTCCAGGCCCTTTGATCTTTTAATGTGGAGGCAGCCAGATCTTGAGTGACCCCTTATTGTGGCACCTTGATATTTGAATTGTTTTTTCCTAGCTGCTTGCAATATTTTTTCCTTAGTTTGGTAGTTCTGCAGCTTAGCCACAATGTTATGTGGAGTTCTTTTTTTAAGGTCTTTATCAGAAGGTGTTCGATTAATTCTTTCAATGCCTATTTTCCCTTCTGTTTCTATTATCTCTGGACAGTTAGGCTCTTTTTTTTTTGATCATAGTCTTTGGAAGTCCAATGATCTTCAGATTATCTCTCCTAGATCTATTTTCCAGGTCTATAGATTTTCCCAGTAAGTTTTTGACATTATTCTCTAGCTTTTCTTTTTTTTTTGTTTTGTTTGACTGATTCTTGTGTTTTCAATGAATCATTCATTTCTATTTGTTCCGTCCTGATGTTTAATAAGTTATTTTCTTCATTCACAGTTTTTAGTTCTTTTTGTATATGCCCAATTGAGTTTTTAAATGAATTATTTTGCTCTGTTGAATTTTTTTCCATTTCCTTAATTTTTTTAGTGAGTTATTTTCTTTTTCCAATTCACAAATCCTACTTTCCTGTGATTTTTTAACCTTTTCTAGTTCACAAATTTTGTTTCCCTGCCACTCCTGTGAATTCTTTATTTTTTTCCAACTCAAATTTCAGGATGTTGTTATTCTCTATCATAGCTTCTCTTTCCTTTCCCCATTTTTCTTCAAACTCTCATAATTTTTAATAGTCTCTTCTAGGAGAGATTTATGTGATGGGGGGCAGGTATCATTCCCCTTTAGGATGCCATCTGGAGACTGTCTGCTGTTAGCTTCCTCAGGGTTGGATACCGTTCTTTCTCTGTATAGAAGGTGTGAATTGTTCTCTTAGCTTCTTACTCATTGTTAAAAATCTGTTAGGGTTTGTCCTTGGGGTAAGAAGTTTATTTACCAGCTTCCTCCCAGATTGGATGGATGCAGCGAGTCCTGTGCCTGAGCTAAGAGAGAGCACTGGGAGAGAGTTCCCCTCTTTCCTCCCTGGAAATGACTCAGAGGTGGTTAGCACCTCTGCAGCTTCTAGGAGTGCTCAGTGAAGGACCCCACTGTGTAGCCTAGAGACTGCCCTGAGGTTTAAGGCTGAACAGTGAAAGTGTCACAAACCCCAGCCTATGCCTCCCTTGGGACTGTGGATATCAGTAGCTGATGTGAAAAGCCCCTGTGCTCAAACCAGAAGTGTCTGCCCGGAAACCACGGTCCCTACTTCAAAGGTTCTGCTTCTCTGGGAGTTCTGCTTCTCTAGGAATTCCACTGCTGCTAGAATTCCACTGCCTCAGGCTGAGGCCCACACTATGTGGATTAGAGGCTGTCTTGGGCTGTATCCACCACTGTTCAGGCTCTCAACTACGCCAAGGAGAAGCCCTGGGCAGCAGAAGGTGGCTGCACAGCCATGCAGAGATCTGATAGGCCACTTCTGGATTGGGGTGGATTTAGGATATGGCTTTATATTTTAAAGTAGCTTGATTTCTCTTCTGATTGGCTGTTTTATAAGCAGAGAAGAGCTAACAGCCTGTGCCAGATTCCTCTATCTCAGTGGCTTCTCTGATCCCAGAGTTCTCCCCAGCCCGATCTGCACAGTGTGCTAGCACCTAACCCTGTCTGTGCTGATCTTTTTTTTCCTGCCCTTGGAATGGACCTTTTCTGTTGAAATTCCAGATTCTCTTCAGCTGGTAAGTTGTGCTTCTAATCCTTGTGGTTTTTATCAGTCCAATATTATTTTTGAGGCAGATTTAACTAATTGGTATTGTGGGAAGAAGGGAGCTTACAAATTCGCGTGTATCTTCTCCGCCATCTTGGCTCTTTAGCTATGATTTTTTGAGTATGTATTTTAGTAAGAAGTGAGACATGGGAGACATTGAAGACTTTTAAATTTCTAAAATTATTCTGATTGTATATTCCTCAAAGATTTTATTGTTGGTTTCCAATATTTGTCAAATAGCATATAAAGTTAAAATGAAATTTCCTTCCTAAAGTCTTAGAATTGTAAATAACCTTAGGTTTCAGATCTACTATTCAGCTCTGGACTTCTTTTATCATAAATATTTGAAGGCCCTTTATTTCATTAGAAACCCAATTTTTTTTTCCTGAAGGACTGAACTCAGATTTTCTGGGTAGGTGATCTTTAGTTGTAAGCCAGATCCTTTTTTCTCCAAATTAAACTATTCTATGCACTCTGATCTTTCCATTAAGAAGGTGAGGATTGTTTTTTCATCCTCAATGTGGCTCCAATGTATATATGTGTTTCTTTCTGCATCTTGCACTATTTCCTCCTTCACTTGGAGATCTGGAATTGGGCTATAACCTCCCTGGTGACGTCCTTTGGGGATCTTTTTCAGTAGATGATCTGTAGCTTTTTTTATCCTTTATTTTCTCTTCATATTCTGGAATGCAGGAGAAATTTACTTGATACTTTCTTGAAAGATAGAATCCATGTTCTTTTTGATTGTAGAACTCGTGTAGTCTCATAATGATAAATGATCTCCCTTCTTTCTGTTTTCCAGGACAGCATTTTCCATTGTGATACTGCATACTGTTTTTCATTCTTTTTCCTTTTGCTTTTGTCTTTAATTTCTCAAAACATCACTACCTTCTACCTTCTTAGTTCTAATCTTTAAGGAAATCTTCTCCTCAATGGGCCTCTATATTTCCTGTTAAATTTGTTGAATTCTGATTTTTAAGGCTTTTTTCTCTTCTAAGTCTTTTTCTGCTTCCTTTTACATCTCTCTCATTTTTATTCATACTTTTTCTCTACTTCTCTGACTTCCTTTTGAAAATTCATTTAGAACTCTTCTATGGCTTTAGACCAATTCTTACTTTCATTGAGGACTTTGGATATAGGAGTTTTGAGGTTGTTTTCTTCTTAGTATGGATTTTTCATCTTCCTGTTCATCACAGTAATTTTCTATGGTCAGAACCATGTTCGGTTATTTGTCAGTTTTCCCAGCCTATTCTTTGACTTTATCTGTGTATAAGAGTAGTGCCCTGTTTCCAGGGTAAAGGGGCCACTATCCCAAGCTTCAGGAATTTTGTGCAGCTATTTTCAGGGATTCTTCTAGGGAGCTGGAAGTTTCACTTCTGTCAAGGTTGTCTGATCTTGGAAGAAATCTGTTTATTAATGTCTTGGCCTCTGTTCTGTTCTGTTCTGTGAGTTACCACAAGCACTTTTTGGTGCCCTGCAGCTGTGAGAAGATCCATAATCTGCTGTTGCTAAATGTTCTTGTGTGTTAGTTCTCCTCCTCACTCTCAAACTGTGATCCAGGAGGTGTGCTCGATCTGGGTACTGGCAAAGCAACCGAATCCTGTCCCAGGGCTAAAAGAGACCTCTGTGATACCCTTCTGACAAGCTCTTCAACCCTCTTAACATCTGTGGTCCAAGAACTGCTGCAATGCCTGCCACTTCTGCAGTTTCAGGTGTTGTGTATTCAGTGGCTACTGTATTGAGCTCCTGGTTTACACCAAGTACTTGGAATGTCAAACAAATGGTTTGATAGTTTATCCTAGAGATGGGAGAAAAACCAATGGAGATTATCAAGGATGGGTGTGTCATGGTCTGGCCTACATTTCAGAACAATCCCTTCAAAGGCAGGATGGAGGGCAGAATAGGAGAGGTTTAAGGCAGAGGCACCCACCAGGATGTGAAGTCATGAGGATGTTCCAGTAGCAGAGAACAGGAGGGGATCATAGTAGAGAGATGTTGCAAGCAGACCTTGGCAATACATGATATAAAGGGGATGAGAATCAATGAGGACTTGAGTAAGAAACTGAAACTATAAACCTGGGAGATGCAGGCAGGTATCAGATGGCCATTTCTATGTCCCAGAAGAAACCCAGATTTGACCCCACCTAAATATAAGAGCACAAGACTCCATAAATTCTCATGCCCAATTGCCTTTCCCTGAGGTACCGCTCACTGATGAGCATTTCTCCTCTTTTCCAGCTACACTCCTTCCTGAAGAACACCCAGTTTAAGAATATTGTTGGTGAGCAGGTGTTTGTGGATGAGAATAGACGTACAGAGGCTCAGTATGCCATTATGAACTATGTATACTTCAATTATGAAAATGATCATCTTCTGTACGTGGGGGACTTTATCCCAGAAGCTCAGCCTGGGCAAGATTTTACAATCTGTGCAAATGTCATAGTGTGGAACCTGTGGAGTTCAAAGGTCAGAGCATTATTATTAATTTATGCTCCTAAACAAGAAGAAAACTTGACTTATGTGATGTACTCTCCATTGTTGACAGGTGCAGCTGGGTGGAAAAATGGCTAGAATGTAAGACCTGGTTCTCTTGCACTTGTCATAAGTTCATACATGTGTCCCCTGTTTTCTCTGCAGCAATCCTCTTTATCATTTCTTACAACACTATAATACTTTATTATATTTATGCACATCTACACAGGTATATTGTTAAATAAACAGAGAAATTTATTTGCATATATATGTAAAGTTATATCTATGTATTCACACAGATATCTATAAATATAATATGTAGTCCAACAAATCTTCATATTGCGGATATTATTTCATATTCCCATTTTTTTGCAATCTCCAAAGCAAGCATAAATATATTTGAATTTGTCTTTGTTTTCAAATTATATAGTAAAGTATGAAAAAACCTTTAACTTGTACACAGCACAACATAGATTTAATACATAACCATGACTTTCCATTACATATTGCTTACTTTTCCCCTAAAAGATGTATCAGTGTATCTATCTATCTATCTATCTATCTATCTATCTGTGTGTGTGTGTGTGTGTGTGTGTGTGTGTGTGTGTGTGTGTGTGTTTGGGTGTGTGCAAAACAAATGTATCCATGTTCTATCTCTCTTTGGAGGTAAATTGTTTATACTTTCATTATCCTTTGTAATTGATTTTAAAAGTTATAGCACACAAAATGTCTTAGACTTCAAAAGTATTATTAGAAAACCATTGCTGTTAACTGTGCACAAGATTTTCTTAGTTCAATTCAGTTTACTTTTTATTATTTCATGCAACTCTTTCCCCCCTTTTTCTAAAATCAACCAAGTCATCATATAATTATTATATACACCAAATCTTGTTTAATCACAGTGGGTAGAGCACCAACATTGGAGCCACGGGGACCTGAGTTTACATCCAGTCTGAGACACTGAACACTGCTTAGATCTTTGACCCTGAGCAAGTCATTTAATCCCAATTCGCACACACACAGAAAAACACACACACACACACTCACACACACACACACACACACACACACACACACACACACACACACACACACACACACATTCTCTCAAAACCAAGTAAGACCAAAGTCTATTAAAATTATCTTTTATCATCTCATTGTTGAAGTGAAACAAGTCAATCAGAGCTGATCATCGTATAATCTTACTACTCTGTAAAATGTTCTCAGGGTTCTGTTCATTTCACTCAGCATCAGTTTAATTAAGTTTTTCTGAAATCATCCTGGTAATCCTTACTTACAGATCAATGATATTCCAGTAGATTCCTGTCCTATAACTTATTCAGCCCTTCCCCAAGCGATGGGAATCCACTCAATTCCCAGTTCCTTGTCACTATAAAAAGAAACTTCTTTTGTCCTTTTTTATGATCTCGTTGAGATAGACACTCAGTAGAGATGCTGCTGGACAAGAGGATATGCACATTTTCTTAGTCCTTTGAACATAATTGCTCTTGAGAATGGTTGAGTCATTCCAGAACTCCACAATAATGTTAGTGTGCAAGGGTTTCCATATCTCCGCCAACATTAATTATTATCTTTTCCTGTCATCTTACTCAATCAGAGAAAGTTTCCTGTATTTGGATTTTCATAGTCAATATTGATTTAGAGCATGTTTTCATATGACGAGAAATGGCTTCAATTTCTTATCTGTAAATAGTTGGTTCATTCTTTTGACCATTTATCAATTGGGGAACAGCTTGTGTGTTTATAAAATTGAGTCATATACATACATAATGTGTACATATATATATATGTATGTATGTATACATACATATAAAGTATATGTATTTATGTATGTGAGAAATGACACCTTCATAAGAGAGAGGGCAGTAAAAAAAAAAAAAAAAAAAACATTCCACAATCTTACTGATTCTGTTCAAATCTTGGCTATTCTGAGTTTTTTTTTTTTTTTTTTTTTTTTTTTTTTTTTTTTTTTTTGGTGCAGAATGTTTTCCATTTGATTTACTCAAAATTATCCATTTTGCTTTTATAATATTCTCCATTTCTTCTTTGGTCATAAAAATCCTCTCTTCTCCAAATATCCAAGAGCTAGATGAGCCTTTATTCTCATAATTTGCTTATATTTGTGTCTAAGTCACAAATCATTTTTTTTTCTTATCTTGATATATTTTAGATATTTGTTAGTGTCTAGTCTCTGCTATATTATTTTCCAGGTTTCCCAGCACTTTTAGTCAATGAGTGAATTCTTCTCCCAGAACATGGGGTCTTTCATTTTATCAAACAATACATTACTATAATTGTTGACAATTCTGCATTGTGTACCCAACTTATTCCACTGATCCACTATGTTTTTTTGCCATTACCAAGTACCTTTGAAGGGTACTGTTATAATAGTTTTATTTCTACAAGTTCTAGACATTATTTGTTTGCATTTTTCAATATTTCATTAATTCTTGAAATTTGTTTTTCCAGATGAATTATTTTTCTGATTCTAAAAAGCAATTTCTTGGCAGGAGGATTAGAATGGCACTGAATAAGTAGGTTAGTTAGAATTAACATTTGATTAGATTAGCTTGGCCTACAAATGAGCACTTGATATATTTCTGATTGTATAGATCTAACTTTATTTGTATGAAAAGTGTTTTGTAATTCTGTTCCTATAGTTCCTGCCTTGATTTTAACAGACAGACTCCCAAATATTTTATATGCCTACCATTATTGCATATGTCTTTTTCCTTTCCATACCTTGCTGCTAAGATTTGTTGGTAACCTATAGAAATATTGATAATACATTTGTGTTTATTTTACATCCTGTGGAACTGTTAAAGTTGTTAATTGTTTCTAGTAGCTTTATAGTTGATTCTCTTGAATTGTATAACTATAACATCATGTTATCTGCAAAGAATGATAGATTTTTTCCTGCACAAATTACCAGATTCATTAAAAAATTTCTTCTCTTCTATTTCCTTAAATAACACTTCTAGTACATTACAGAATAATAGTGGTGAAAATGGGCAACCTTATCTTATTGTAGATGTGTTGAGTTATCCTCATAAACATATAATATTTGCTGAAAGGTTTAGCTAGATACTATTTATAATATTTAAAAGAACTCCATTTATCCCTATGCTCTCTAGTGTTTTTAATAAAAAATAGATGTTTTATTTTGCCAAATAATTTCTCTGCATGCATTGAGATAATTGTATGACATATGTTACTTTGGTTTTCAATATAGACAATTATGATGATAGTTTTCCTAATACAGAGCCAGCCTTGCATTTCAGATATAAATTCCACTTAGACATAATGTATTATGTCTGGTGATAAGCTACTAGAATCTCTTTTTCCATACTTTTTAAGTTTTTTGCATCAATATTCATTAGGGAAATTGGTTTATAATTTTCTCTTTCTATTTTGGCCTTTTTTGGTTTACACATCAATACAAATTCTAAGTCAGAAAAGAAATTTGGTGGATTTTTTCTTAAATCATTTTTCTAAATAGTTTACATAGTATTAAAATTCATTGTTTTTTAAATGATGAAGAGAATTCACTGGTCCATTTGTTTTTTAAAGCGTTGTTTCTTCTATACATTTCCATATTTCCTTTTCCAAGCTTAAGTTTTTATTTTCAAATTGTCATAATTTTCCTTCCTAATTCTTATTCCTGAACATTTTTTCTCTCCTCTCTTTTTTAAGATCTTTTTTTTTTTGAGCTTTTTCAAGAGAGGCTTTTGAGCTTGAAAAAAGTTCATATTCCCCACTGAGATTTTACTCATAGGCATTTTGCCATTGTTATCCTCTTCCAGCCTTTTATTATGATTTTCCCTGACTGATATCTTTCTATGGTCAGAGGCTTTTTTTTTGTTCCTCTTCTCACTTTTAAAATTTGAACTCTGTTCCTTGGATACACAAGAGATAGTCTCAAACTTCTTTTGCAAAAGAACAGGGGTCTCTCACTGACTGGGTGGAGGCAATGGTGCTGCAGGCTTTGCCACTGGGCTGGCTCACTGAGGTTCACTGACTCCCAGGTTCTCTTCTATGTTTGCCCTCAATGTCTCACATCAGAACTACTGATGCACTGGCTTTCTGGATGAGGACACAGTAGACACTGTTGCTGTACTTTGGCTAAGAGCCTCACACTAAATTCCCAATGCTGGACTTCTCCAGGCTGTCCTAGATATACCCCACCTCTGCTGGGCCATGATGCACCCTGTGCTGTCCACAAAGTCCTTTCCTGAAGGCATTCCAATATATCTTAAGCTGAAAAATTACATTCCAAATGTTTCTGGGTTCTGTCACTCCAAAACCCAATCTGGCACTAGTTCTGCCAAAAGTGTACACCATTCCTTCACCAATGCTTTCAATTTCTCTTTCATCTCTTATTACTGAAGAAAACATTTCCAGTACTGTATTGCATAGTAATGGTAGTAATGGTGTTAATGGGTAACCTTGTTTAACCCTTGACCATATTAGGAATACTTCTAGGCAATTAAAATTCACATTACTTTGGGAACAGCACTTGCAGTACAATCAATGGCCATCCCCAAGAAGAACCTTCTGGATCTTGTTGAGATCTCTCCCACATCTATGACTGAGACTGGGGAAGTCATCTTCTCTGTAATTGGCCAATATATTGACTATCTTTAAATGATCAGGGTATGAAAAACATTTTTGTGAATGGTTCAACGGAGGAGAAGGTTTGTCACTGAGTGTTGCAGAAGAGTAGGTGACGAATGGAAAAAAATAAGTTGGACTATATCATATTTCATATACACTTTTAATTATGTACCTGTAGAGGTGGTTCACAAAACCAGAATGGCAAAAAATAGCTTGGTTTTTTTTTGCATACATAAATAGCTATCAGTTAAAAATGTTTATTCCAGTTTCCTGTCACCATCTTAGGTTCCTTCTGCAGTATGTAGTGCCAGTTGTCCTGCTGGATTTAGGACGTTGCCTTTGGAGGGGAAGCCACCTTGTTGCTTCAGCTGTTCCCCATGCTCAGAAGGAGAAATCTCCAGTCATAGGGGTGCGTTACTGCAAGGAACCCTAGTTCTTGGTAATTTGTAGTAAAACTAGCATATCTCTTTGGGTCTTCACTGCACATGTAACAGGGCAATAAAAGATTTGTGAAGATTACAAAAAAGAGGGAGAAACAATGAGGAGAAAAATATTTTTTTAGGAAACAGACAGAATGCTTAAAACAACTATGGATCTAGTGTGTCACTGAAGCATTCTAGATACTAATTTCAGGTCTCATAGATCTGAAAGATAGGGTGAAAATTGGTCAACCCACTATTCCAAATTATAGTGAAAAAAACAATGGAGGATCCAAAGACAATTTTCTTTTAATTAATTGCTGAAATGAAGGTGTTAAAGAGTTACCTTTTCATTGTTGAATATCCTGGAAAGGCTTCATTTCTCTTGGGATTTATAAAAGGAACAATTCCAAAACAAAAGAAAACGGTTTTCTGTAAGAAACTTGCCAGCTATTTAATAAGCCATTAATCAATCAGTCAAGCAATAGCCATTTAGTATGAGAAGAACTTGGTCATAAATAATGGGACAGAGCGATAAAAAGGAGGTGGATCCTTCATTCAGGGAGATTCTATTCCAACAGAAGAGACAAGAATACACACACTGTATCTACCAAGAAAATGTTTAAAAATTCATATAAATTCTACAATATTAATTGTGGAAAGGTGTAAACTTGGAGCTGGAAAGAATGAGGAAATATAGATACAAGCAGCTCTTCAACTTGAGTTGTTGCCCAACACAACACAGAAACAATCTTGATATTTGATACTACAGGGCTCTACTGTCTAAGCTTATTGTCCTTAGTGATTAGATTAAGAAGAAAAGGTGACATCATTTATGTAAAAGGTATAAAGAGAAGTTGAGCAAAAGCCAACCAGGGATCAAGGGCAAGAATAGATTTCATCTGGCCAGTATACCAAGTAACTTACCAGTGACTGTGTTATCCAGCAAAGAGAGAATAGGATTTCGCATCCTATGGAAGCAGAAGGACTTGCTGCAGCTCTCCTGACTATTTGCTAATGTGGGAATGTAGAGAAATGTTTTAATCTAATCTTTGTCTCCTGCAGATGCTGAGCAGTGTCAGAAGTGCCAAGAGGATGAATATCCCAATGAGCAGAGAGATAGATGCCTCCCCAAGACTGTGACCTTCCTGGATGTGAATGAACCTTGGGGGAAGGCAGTGACAGCTGTAGCTCTTTCACTCTCATTGCTCACGGCTCTGGTTCTGTGGGTCTTTGTGAAATTCCAAGACACTCCCATAGTGCAAGCAAATAACAGGAACCTCAGCTACCTGCTCCTCATCTCCCTTTCCTTCTGCTTCCTCTGCTCCTTGCTCTTCTTGGGCCGTCCCACCACTGCTTCCTGCATTTTCCGACAAACAATATTTGCAGTTGTGTTCACTGTGGCTGTTTCCTCCATTTTGGCCAAAACCATCATAGTGGTTTTGGCTTTCAGGGTTACAAGACCAGGGAGCAGGATGAGGATATTCCTTCATCCTAGAGTGCCCTACTGTGTTGTTCTCATCTGCTCTGGAATTCAAGGGCTATTCTGTGTCATCTGGTTGGGGACCTCTCCCCCCTTTCCAGAAGCAGACACACACTCTGAATCCAGGCACATCATCCTCACATGTAACGAGGGCTCCGCCTTTGCATTTTACTGTGTCCGGGGCTACATGGGCTTTCAGGCCCTGGGAAGCTTCACCATAGCTTTCCTGGCCAGGAACCTGCCTGATGCCTTCAATGAAGCCAGGTTCATCACTTTCAGCATGCTGGTGTTTTGCAGTGTCTGGATCTCTTTCCTCCCCACATATCAGAGCTCCAAAGGGAAAGCTGTGATGATTGTGGAGATCTTCTCCATCTTGGCCTCCAGTGCTGGGTTACTGGGCTGCATTTTTATTCCAAAATGTCTTTTGATTCTCCTGACATCATGGGAAAATACCATAAACCAGAACAAGAATCAAAGGAGATCTAGGAGCAAGAATTTTTCTTTTTTCTAAAATTTGATATCTTTATTTCCCCCCATTCCATGTAAAACACTATTTTTAACTTTTTTTTTAAAGGTTTGACTTCTACATTCTCTCCCTTCTTTTTCAACCTCAGAACCAAGGAGAGGCCACACATGCAGTTACACAAAATATTTATATAAATGTCTTGTTGAGAAACATACAGGCATTATTCCTCAGGTTTATAAAAAGAGCCCTTAAAAATAATTTTTTTACAAACTGTTTAACAACAACAGTTTCATCATAAAGATCCTTGGAGTAGTGTTGAATCATTGTGTTGTTGAAAAAGCAAAGTTATAGATGGCGGAGAAGAAACACACGACTCAGTGAACGTCCTCACTCCCTCACAACCAATTAGATAAATTAAGTCTCAGAATTAGCTCAGGACTGATAGATACCACAAGGACTGGAAGCACGACTTACCAGCTGAAGAGAATCTGGAGTTTCAACAGGAAAGGTCAGTTCTCAGGGGAGGAATAAGAAAGACCAGCACAGACGGTGGGGTAGGGGCACACTGCGCCCATTGAGCTGGGAAGGGCTCTGGGATCAGAGAAGCCACTGAGGTAAAGGAATCTGGCACAGGCTGTTAGCTCTTCTCTGCTAATTATTTAGCAGTTCAGAAGAGAAAGCCAAAATATTTTAAAACTCAAATTAGATTTTCCCCGATCCTGGGGGGTGACTCAGCAGAAAATCGGCACCAGGGGGTGCGGCCTCAGCTACCTCCTGAGAATAGTTAAGAGATTGACAAGTGGGTGGATACGGCCCAAGGCAACACACTCTGCCTAGCTTAGCTGGAGGGAGTGGAACTCAGCTCCAGGAAGTCCCAGAGAAGCGGAACCTTTGAACTAGGGACCGCGGTTTCTGGCAGACACTTCCAGTTTGAGTGCAGGGGCTTCTCACATCACCTGCTGCAGACATCCACTCCCCACCCGGACACATAGGCTGGGCTCTGTGCTGTCTTTACTATTCTACGCCCTCGAAGCACAGTAGTGCTAATCACCTCTGAGGCACTTCCAGGGAGGGGGTGGGGAACTCTCTCCCAGAGCTCTCTCTAAGCTCAGGCACAGGAGCCGCTGCATCCATCCGGTCTGGGAGGAAGCTGGTAAAGAAGTAAATAATTTCCTACCCCAGGGACAGACCCCAAAAGATTTTTTTAAGTATGAGCAAAAAAGCTAGAAAAACCATAGATTCCTTCTATACAGAGAAAGAGCGGGTATCCAACCCCGAGGAAGTTGACAGCAGAGAATCAGGAGACAACAACCTAAAGGGGAACGATCCCTGCCCCCCATCACATAACTCTCTCCTAGAAGAAGCTCTTAAAAAATTGAGGGAGATCGAAGAAAAATGGGGAAAAGAAAGGGAAGTTATGATAGAGAATAACAACGTCCTGAAATTGGAGTTGGAAAAAATAAAGAATTCACAGGAGATGCAGGGAAACAAAATTAGTGAATTAGAAAAGGTTAAAAAAACACAGGAAAGTAGGATTTCTGAATTGGAAAAGATAAAAAAGTCTCAAGAAAATAGAATTTCTGAATTGGAAAAAGAAAATAATTCTCAAAAAAAAATTAGGGAAATGGAAAAAAATTCAATAGAGCAAAATAATTCATTTAAAAACGAAATTGGGCATTTACAAAAAGAACTAAAAACTGTGAAAGAAGAAAATAACTCCTTAAAAGTCAGGATGGAACAAATAGAAATGAATGATTCACAGAGAACCCAAGAATCAGTCAAACAAAACAAAAAAAATGAGAAGCTGGAGAACAACGTCAAATACTTACTGGGAAAATCTATAGACCTGGAAAATAGATCTAGGAGAGATAATCTGCGGATTATTGGACTTCCAGAAAACTATGACCAAAAAAAGAGCCTAGATTCTATTTTACAGGAAATTATCAAAGAGAACTGTCCAGAGATAATAGAAACAGAAGGGAAAGTAGATGTGGAAAGAATTCATCGAACTCCTTCTGAAATAGACCCTAAAAAAAGAACACCACGGAATATTGTGGCTAAGCTGCAGAATTACCACACAAAGGAGAAAATCCTGCAAGCAGCTAGAAAAAAACAATTTAAATACCAAGGTGCCACAATAAGGGTCACCCAAGATCTGGCTGCCTCCACATTAAAAGATAGAAGGGCCTGGAACCTGATATTCCGAAAGGCAAAAGATCAAGGACTGCAACCAAGAATGAACTACCCAGCTAAGTTTAGCATCTTTTTCCATGGAAGAAGATGGTCATTCAATGAAACAGAGGAATTCTATATGTTTCTAAGAAAAAAACCAGACTTAAACAAAAAATTTGATCTACATCCACAAGACTGAAGAGAAACAGAAAAAGGTACACAGAACCCTTGAGAACTGTAACTCTGTTGTGGGTATATAAAAAATACTCAAGGATAATTTGATTTTACTGATATAAAAGAAAAAAAGGGGGGTGTGGTAAAGGGAAGGAGGTCGGTTCAGAAAAAGGGGAAAGAGTGATAAAAAGAGGGAAACTACATCCCAGGAAGAGACATAGAAAATACACCATATCTGAGGGAACTTAGTGAGGGGGAGAATCATTGTGTGAATCTTACTCTCATCAGAAGAGGCTCAAAGAGTAAATAATTAACATATTTGTTTTTCAGAGAATTTTCTCTCACCTCATTAAAAGGGGGGAGAGGAAAAGGGGAAAGGAAAAGGAGAATAAGTGAAGGGACTTGGAGGGAGGGGGGAGGGATCCTAAAAAAAAAAAAAAAAAAAAAAGAGGGAGGGTTGCGCGTCACAAGGGGGGTCTGTAAATTAAATATCGGGGAGGGGGATCAGGGGGGTCAAGGGAAAAAAGTATAATCTGGGGATAATACGATGGCAGGAAACACAGAATTAGTAATTTTAACTGTAAATGTAAATGGGATGAACGATCCCATCAAACGGAGACGGATAGCAGATTAGATCAAAAAGCAGAACCCTACAATATGTTGCCTACAGGAAACACACTTAAAGCAGGGAGATACATACAGAGTAAAGGTAAAAGGTTGGAACAGAGCCTATTATGCTTCAGGTAAAGCCAAAAAAGCAGGGGTAGCTATCCTTATCTCAGATCAAGCAAAAGCAGAAGTAGATCTCCTTAAAAAAGATAAGGAAGGAAACTATATCCTGCTGAAAGGTAGCATAAATAATGAAGCCATATCAATACTAAACATATATGCACCAAGTGGTATAGCATCTAACTTTCTAAAGGAAAAGTTAAGAGAACTGCAAGAAGAAATAGACAGTAAAACTATAATAGTGGGAGATCTCAACCTTGCACTCTCTGATTTAGACAAATCAAACCACAAAACAAACAAGAAAGAAATTAAAAAAGTAAATAGAACATTAGAAAAACTAGGTATGATAGACCTTTGGAGAAAACTGAATGGCAATAGGAAGGAATATACTTTCTTCTCAGCAGTTCATGGATCCTATACAAAAATTGACCATATATTAGGACATAAAGATCTCAAAATTAAATGTAGGAAGGCAGAAATAATAAATGCCTTCTTCTCAGATCACAATGCAATAAAAGCTACATTCAGTAAAAAGTTAGGGGTAAATAGACCAAAAAGTAATTGGAAACTGAATAATCTCATCTTAAAGAATGACTGGGTGAAAGAGCAAATTATAGAAACAATTAACAATTTCACCCAAGATAATGATAATGATGAGACATCATATCAAAATCTTTGGGATGCAGCTAAAGCAGTAATAAGGGGAAACTTTATATCTTTAGAGGCTTATTTGAAGAAAATTGAGAAAGAGAAGATTAATGAATTGGGCTTACAACTTAAAAGGCTAGAAAAAGACCAAATTATAAACCCCCAACCAAAAATTAAACTCGAAATACAAAAATTAAAAGGAGAAATCAATAAAATTGAAAGTAAAAAAACTATTGAATTAATAAATAAAACCAAGAGTTGGTTTTATGAAAAAGCCAATAAAATAGATAAACCTTTGGTAAATTTGATCAAAAAAAAGAAAGAGGAAAATCAAATTGATAGTCTTACAAATGAAAAGGGGGATCTTTCCACCAATGAAGAGGAAATTAGAGAAATAATAAGGAGTTACTTTGCCCAACTTTATGCCAATAAATTTGATAACTTAAGTGAAATGGATGACTTTCTCCAAAAATATAGGCTCCCTAGATTAACAGAGGAGGAGATAAATTGCTTAAATAGTCCCATTTCAGAAAAAGAAATAGAACAAGCTATTAATCAACTCCCCAGGAAAAAATCCCCAGGGCCAGATGGATTCACATGTGAATTCTACCAAACATTTAAAGAACAATTAGCCCCAATGTTATATAAATTATTTGAAAAAATAGGGGATGAAGGAGTCCTACCAAACTCCTTTTATGACACAGACATGGTACTGATACCTAAACCTGGTAGATCGAAAACTGAGAAAGAAAATTATAGACCAATCTCCTTAATGAATATTGATGCTAAAATCTTAAATAAGATATTAGCAAAAAGACTTCAGAAAATCATCTCCAAGATAATACACTATGATCAAGTAGGATTTATTCCAGGAATGCAGGGCTGGTTTAATATTAGGAAAACTATTAATATAATTGACCATATTAATAATCAAATTAATAAGAACCATATGATCATCTCAATAGATGCAGAAAAAGCATTTGACAAAATCCAACATCCATTCCTACTAAAAACTCTTGAGAGTATAGGAATAAATGGATTATTCCTTAGAATAATCAGGAGTATATATTTAAGACCGTCAGTAAGCATAATATGCAATAGAAATAAACTGCAACATTACCCAGTAAGATCAGGAGTGAAACAAGGTTGCCCACTATCACCATTACTATTCAATATAGTACTAGAAACGCTAGCCTCGGCAATAAGAGCCGAGAAAGAGATTCAAGGAATTAGAGTAGGAAATGAGGAAATTAAACTATCACTTTTTGCAGATGACATGATGGTATACTTAGAGAACCCCAAAGACTCTGCTAAAAAGCTACTAGAAATAATTCAAAATTTCAGCAAAGTGGCAGGATACAAAATAAATCCACATAAATCCTCGGCATTTTTATATTTCACTAACAAAATGCAACAGCAAGAGATACAAAGAGAAATTCCATTCCAAACAAATGTTGAGAGTATAAAATATTTGGGAATCCATCTACCAAAGAAAAGTCAGGAATTATATGAGAAAAATTACAAAACACTTGCCACAAAAATAAAATCAGATTTAAATAATTGGAAAGACATTCAGTGCTCTTGGATAGGCCGAGCAAATATAATAAAGATGACAATACTCCCCAAACTAATCTATTTATTTAGTGCTATACCAATCAGACTCCCAAGAAACTATTTTAATGACCTAGAAAAAATAACAACAAAATTCATATGGAAGAATAAAAGGTCAAGAATTGCAAGGGAACTAATGAAAAAAAACTCAGAAGAAGGTGGTCTAAGTGTACCTGATCTAAAGCTATATTATATAGCAGCAGTCACCAAAACCATTTAGTATTGGCTAAGAAATAGACCGGTAGATCAGTGGAACAGATTAGATACAAAGGACAAAAAAGGGTACATCTATAGCAATCTAATCTTTGACAAACCCAAAGATTCCAACATTAGGGATAAAAATTCATTATTCGGAAAAAACTGTTGGGAAAACTGGAAATTAGTATGGCAGAAATTAGATATGGATCCACACTTAACACCATATACCAAGATAAGATCAAAATGGGTCCATGATTTAGGCATAAAGAGGGACATAATAAATAGATTAGAGGAACAGAGGATAATCTACCTCTCAGACTTGTGGAGGAGGAAGGAATTTATGACCAGAGGAGAACTAGAGATCATTATTGATCACAAAATAGAAGATTGTGATTACATCAAACTAAAAAGTTTCTGTACAAATAATACTAATGCAAACAAGATTAGAAGGGAAGTAACAAATTGGGAAAATATTTTTAAAAACAAAGGTTCTGACAAAGGTCTCATTTCCAAAATATATAGAGAACTGACCCTAATTTATAAGAAACCGAACCATTCTCCAATTGATAAATGGTCAAAGGATATGAACAGACAATTCTCAGAGGAAGAAATTGAAACTATATCCACTCACATGAAAGAGTGTTCCAAATCACTACTGATCAGAGAAATGCAAATTAAGACCACTCTGAGATACCACTACACACCTGTCAGATTGGCTAAGATGACAGGAACAAATAATGACAAATGTTGGAGGGGATGTGGGGAAATTGGGACACTAATACATTGCTGGTGGAGTTGTGAAAGAATCCAGCCATTCTGGAGAGCAATCTGGAATTATGCCCAAAAAGTTATCAAACTGTGCATACCCTTTGACCCAGCAGCGCTACTACTGGGATTATATCCCAAAGAAATACTAAAGAGCGGAAAGAGACATATATGTGCCAAAATGTTTGTGGCAGCTCTTTTTGTTGTAGCTAGAAACTGGAAGATGAATGGATGTCCATCAGTTGGAGAATGGTTGGGTAAATTGTGGTATATGAAGGTTATGGAATATTATTGCTCTGTAAGAAATGACCAGCAGGAGGAATATAGAGAGGCCTGGAGAGACTTAAATCAACTGATGCTGAGTGAAATGAGCAGAACCAGAAGATCACTGTACACTTCAACAACAATACTGTATGAGGATGTATTCTGATGGAAGTGGAAATCTTCAACATAAAGAAGATCCAACTCACTTCCAGTTGATCAATGATGGACAGAGGTAGCTACACCCAGAGAAGAAACACTGGGAGGGGAATGAAAATTGTTAGCACTAATATCTGTCTGCCCAGGTTGCATGTACCTTCGGATTCTAATGTTTATTGTGCAACAAGAAAATGATATTCGCACACATGTATTGTACCTAGACTATATTGTAACACATGTAAAATGTATGGTATTGCCTGTCGTCGGGGCGAGGGAATAGAGGGAGGGGGGGTAATTTGGAAAAATGAATACAAGGGATAATATTATAAAAAAAATATATATATATAATTAAAAAAAAAAAGAAAATAAAAAGCTTTTACTATACCCAAAGAAGAAAAAAAAAAAAAAAAAAAAAAAAAAAAGAAAAAGCAAAGTTATTTGTAGGTGACCTCTCTACTCTATTGCTCGACTTAGTAAACATTCCCTTTCAGTTTTCATATTGTAGAGGAAACCCCCAAACTCCAAAAAATCCTTAAAGGAGAAAACCTCCTTTGATTCTGCCTCAGTGAGGGGACTCCACCCCAAGCACAAACAGTTTCTTCTTTGTTATCTGGGTGGGGATGCCTCAGTCCTGAAACACACTGAATTCAATTCAAATTCTATCTAGCCATCTGAAACCCAGCCAGGAACCAACCTGGGACTCCACCCACAATCTTCCTTCAGCCTGTAGACAAAGCCCCTTATAAAAGATGCAGACTGGAGCTCTCTCTTTGCAAAGGGTCTACACATGCCTGGCCCCAAAGACTCTCTGCCCACTAGAACACTGTTTCCAGTGCCCTTTTAACTCTACCTTCATCTTTTACTAATGAGACTTTTAACTTTACTTCCAAACCCCCAAATAAACCTCTTTTATCAATCTAGTTTTTTGTGTTTGTAAATTCCTTTACATTTCACTCCTGTGCCTCCACTAGACCTCATTTAACTCTGTATCCTTGCACCGAATCCAAAGGGATTGCAGGGGAACTCCATTTGACTCTTTGTACCCTGAACCTGTCACTAGACCTCAATTAAACCCTCATTTCATTTAATAATTCCCAATTCTAAACCTTATCACGATGTGTGTAAATATCTTTCCAGATTTTTCTAATCCTCATATTTACAGAATCATCTAAGTATTCCATCACAATTCCATACCACAAAACAGATTAAAAAGTTTAAAATCACAAGCAAATTTTCAAATAACCAATTCCCAAATTTCTTAATCATTGTTCTTAAAACTTAACAAAGCTTTTAAATCAGCAAAACAGACTAGGGGCTTTTTCCAGGACCCCCACCCTTGGAGAGAAGTTTGTTTCACCTTGAAAATTTTTCCCTCCCAGAATCCAAGGGGAGCTTCTCTAAACTTCCAAGCCCACGAAGTGCATTTTTCTGCCTTCCCAGAGAATGCCTAGATATTCCTTGGAAACTTATTTTTTTAAATGTTAGCACACTGCTCTTCTATATATTTTGTAACTTTCCAAACTATTAAATCTCTTTCAATCTATGTTTTTATTTCTTCCTTTCTCTCACTTTTCTCCCTTTTCCCCACAAGACCACTACAGTTAACCAGAGACAGAGAAAGAGAGAGAAAGTCTTTTTTTTTTCAAACTTCTTTCCTTGCCTGAGCCACTCTTGAGTTACTTCTCTGAATGAATTCCACTTCAAACAATTCAGCCTGATATTTTTCTAAGTCTGCAACACAGAGGCTGAATTCTTATCTCTTACAAGGTTGCTAATTTTTAACATAGAACAAAAATGAAAAGCAAACAAACATATACACAGATACATGCAGAGCTCTATTTTCACCTTTTACATAATTTTTTAAGTCTGTTGCTTTTGCTTACAAAGTAGTGCAACAGATTAAAAATGGGCAATTTTATCTTAAATCTTCAACAGACAATCAATCATACAAGACACACAGGGCAAGAACCACAACCAACAGACAGACAGACAAATCACACAGAACACCCAGGACACAGACTGCAAGCAACAGAACACACAGACTAATCACACACAGACAGAACACGAAATACATATTACCAGGGAACCAGATTAGACCGGACCATCAAACAGCGTCCTGTGGAGGTCAACAAGGGCTTTGATGTTGAGTTCAACTTAGCCACTTGTTTCAGGAGTACTCACCAGAGCAGGCGGCTACAGGATACTCAGGCAGCTGCAGGGGCTCCTCAAGATCTTATTAACCAGAACTGGATTTCAGGACGCTCTGTGCCAATTTTGAACGGAATTCAAAAATTTGGGTCTCAATTACCTGGTAGGCAGAAAAAGATTTCTAGAAACTGGGGCCGAGAAACATCTCTCGGTGGCGACCCTCTAGGATTCATAACCTCTTTCACCATCCAGGGAGAGGGACTGGCTGTCAGACTGATCCAAAGGCTTATCTCTTTGGGGCCTCCAATGTAATGGACAGACACCAGATAGCTCTGATCAGATTATTAAATTTGAAGCATCATTTATTAGTTGGCCAGCGACTGACCTCACTAGACAGGCTAGTAGAGATCAGCCCTGAACCTTTAGTGAAGTGCAATTTTAAGCTCGTTTGCCATATCCTGGTACAGCCTTGCTGTTACAAATTTTGGGAATCGCTGACACAGTTTCTCGTTTACAATGGGGAAGTGTCTGGACAAGAGTGTCTGCATGTTTTCCAATGTTGTGACTTTGTTAGATACCTACTTCTTGGAAAGTCTAGGATCTCATGAACCGGGGGATGGGGCCCGGTCTGAACATAACACTTCCATAATTGAGCTTAAGCAACATTTTGCTATAAGCCTGAGGTCCCCTGACCTAGGGATGAGGGGGCCAGTGTTTTGTCCATTTCACTCCCACCACCCAAAGGGCAAAGGTGTGTCTGTAGATCCTGTGATTTTAACCTATTCAGGTGGGGAATATGATGAGGCCGCAGGTGTCTTTGTTCGGGTTGTTGGAGAGTGGAAATCTGTCCTCAAAATCCTGGACTGAGGAACCTCTGAGGCTCCTTTCATCTCTAACAGATGGATGTTATAATCCTACAGAAAGAGGGAGACCCACTGGCAGAGGAAAACTCTGAGCACTGGACTGTCTATAATGACTCTTCTAAATGGATTACACTATACCCTGAGCCTGGGACCTGGCTCACTTGGACAGGGACTAGGCTATGCAGGGAACTTATGAGCATCAAGACTACAATAATACTGACTTTTAGGGAAATTGTCATCTCTGAAGGATTTAATAAATCTTATGTCCTACAATAGAATATTTCATGAGGTTTCTCCATCACAGGCTGAAGTCAGGTCACAAAACTATTTTCCTACAAAAGGCACTTCTGGGATGGAGCCTGACTTGGCACAAGGGAAAGAGAGGTCAAAATATAATTTTGTACTTATGATTTCCCTGGATGCAGGGACTCAGCTGGAGATGCCCCAGGCAGGCTGGTCCCCAGAATTCTTCTGAGACTGAGACTTCTCTGTGGAATATGGTGTAAGAGGAATGGACTCAAAATTATCTAAAAATAAATGTATCTGGAGACAGAGAGAAAGTTTATAATGGTCCCTCATCTTACACCTTTGTCCTTGTCTTGCACATGGACCTGACTAATATCCCACTGTTTCCTCCAGTGTGACCTGGAGATCAGAGCCCGGGCTTCTATAGATAGACAGGCCGTGTCTGGTGCTGACAAGTTCCTCCTCAGTCCCTGACTCAAGCAGCTGACTTGGCTGGAGCAGGAGCAGTTGCTCCATTGCCTCAGAGTTAAAACTTTGGTTACTGTCCAGGGAGATGTGGCCCCACATTGTGAGAAGCATTTCTCACCTCGTTTCTTCCCTTGCTGTGTCTCTGCTGCTGCAGCTTCCACGGTCTGGGCAAGACTGCTATGAGGATCAACCCATGCGTTACATGACTGCAGATGTGGACATTGGCTTCTTCCTCCCCCTACAGTCACCTGAAGTGAGCAATGTAACAGGAGCAGAGCAGTTTCAGAGGCCTCCTGACAAGGCTTGTAGGGATTATAGGTAAGTGTCTCTCTCTGCCTGTACTCATTTCCACTGCTAGGATGCAAGAAAAGTCCTCATTGCTCAGCATGAGTTGGGGTGCTCTCCCCTCTCCCTGTCTCGTCATGTTTGTATCTTCTTGGCAGCTTTCATTGTGTCTCCTTAACATCAGAGTTGAAGAAAGAAAACCCCTCTCCCCTCCTTTCCCCTTCCCATTTCCTATCAAACAGGTCATCCCCAGGCTGCTCAGTCCTTACCAGGGTCAGTCTTTTCTCTCCCTCCCTTCCAGGTCATCCTGACTTCATGTAAATAGTGAAGGGTCAATGGCCAGAAGCAGCCGAAGTACTTGGGCCCTGCTGCCTTTCTATGCTAGGACAGAGTTCTTGCTGAGTGTACAGATCCTGAGCTAGGGGAAATCTGCCCCTTTCACAGGAAGGGAAGCTAAGTCTCTTCTCCAGCTTTGTCTACCTGACAAGAGAGCACCCCTTGTTAGGAAGTCATGGGACCCCTTCTTCAGGAAATTTAGGGTTAGGGATAATTCTACTCCTCCCACCTCATTTGTGCATTGGAAACATGATCTTATGTTACTCCTTCCTGTGGGTAAATAAATTTATCACTGTTTTCTATTCTTTTTGGAAGAAGTAATGTTGTCATAAAAGTCAGTGTGTCCTAGCTTAGGGAATCTCAAAGGTACTGAATAAGTTAGGTGTGATGGAGCCGGAAACTGAGGGATGGGAAATTTGACTTTATTTGGAAAAGACAGAATTGTGCAGGATGGAGCTCTGGCAAGTTCTCAGACTTGCAAATGGCTTTATGAAATGCCTGTTCCCTCTCAGGGATGTTTGGAGAATTCTGTTTCTCGAGGTAGTGTGAGAGGGGCTTCTTTTCTTTTCTCAAGCTAACTCTTCCTGAACTGGATGAACCCGGGACAGATGGTGTTTATTTACTTTCTGGGATTTTGACAAACATCCTGACCTTTGTGCTGCTTGCATAGCTCTTAGTTTTATGCATTATCACAATCAACTCTCTTTGCAAATCCCTCCTTTCTATAGCAGGATCTCAGTATACAGGCATGCAACACTCAAACATAACCGTTTGTAAGTCTGTGCTGTTGCAAAAAAATTCAGACTCCTCCACCGATTTATGGATCATTTCTCTCTGTTACATCAGAGAAGTTCATTGGCTCTTTATTGTATCTTCTGCTTGTTGAAGACAAACCATATGTTTCACTGAATGGTTCCTTGGCAGATAAAAGTTCTTTTCTGAAGCTTGTTGTAATCTTATGTTATTATTTAATCCCTCTGGACTCTTTTTTCATTTGTACTTTTCTTTGTACATATAAATAAAAATGCGCTACAAATCAATATTAATAAATAATAAACATTTCATTGCAGTTGTGTATATTTTTGTCTAAGAAACAAGGCCATTAAATGATATGAATTATTGGTTATCCCTTTAATGCTTTAGTATTCTTGTTTTTGTTCTATTTGTTGTTCAGCATCTAGGAAAAGTGGGAAGTTTGACCTAGAGGGGAAGTGTCCCCACCCATTGGTGAAACATTAAACAAAAATCCTGTTCTAAATTAAATGTCCTTTCATGTTTTATGAATTATTTGATTTTTACCTTGAGAACTGCAGCCACGGAGAAGGCAAGGCCTCTATATTGTCAACATCCATGATAATTTGATGGAAATTGAATATAAGTGAGTATAATGTCATGCTAACCTTCTCCACCCATTAAAACAAGCCCAAAGTGTCTCAGAGGTACTCACTATTAACAATATTGTACAAGGTTTGGACAGTTTTTAAACATGGCCTAAAATAATAAAGCTATAGGTTTTTTGCTATTGGGCTCCTGGTTGAAGATCTGGTAGCAAATCAAAATCTTGGAACTGACTTTTCTTCTCAGATCATGAGAGAAAAAAAAAAGTAAGGAGAGAGAAAAACTAAACCAGAAACTCATTTTATAGGAGATATTAGATAGGATCTGCGGCACATTCTGTTCTCACACTTATTGGAATTTAAGTGAGTAATTTCCTCTTTTTAAAAGCACCTCTTTGCCAAATACCCAGATATCAAAATATCCTCAATTTTCATAGACAATGATGACGTCTATGAAATCTTCCCTTATTTCTTCAGGGAAATATGGTCTTACTGTACAGTGTCCATATATATCAGTGACTCTAACCAATCTAATTACTCTTTTTCCACCTTGCATCACAGTACCTTATTTCTCCCTCCCATTATACTCTAAGGTTTCTAGAAGCAACAAGTATCCATGTCTCTTCTGGAATCAGTGAATGATGCAAGCAAGCAGAGTTTCATTAGGACGTAAAACCAGTAGTCCTCATCATTTAAGAAATTACCAAAAAAAGAATACTGGAACAATGTGTATGGAGAGAGGTTATTTTGAATTCAAATGGAAGGAGCTAAACAGCTATTGCAGTTCTTACTTGTGTCTAAATGTTGGGAAAGTCCCTCTTCTAAAATAAATTCTGTGTGAAGTTTGCATCAATGTTCTATAACATTTACCATTAATTCACCAGATATATTGAAAAAAATTACCAGCAACTCTACATGGCTGCCTTCACCCTGCATGAGATTAACAGGAATCCCAAACTGTTGCCCAACATTTCCCTGGGATACCGTGTGTACAACTCCTATTCCAGTGAAGAAAGGACCTTGGAGCACTACCTGTGGTGGCTGTCTGGAACATACCAACCCCTCCCTAATTACAACTGCAGAGAGCCAGGAAAGGTTGTGGCTGCCATTGGAGGAGCCACATCAGCTCTGTCTGTTCAGATGGGGACCCTGCTTGACCTCTACCGTTTACCCCAGGTGAATGAGATAGAACCTAATACATTCTCTGTTTTTCTCTACAACCTAGGAGTCACAGCAGTAGTGTTGGTGGTAGAAGTAGCAGGAGCAGCAGCAGTAAAATAAAATGCATTTATGTATATCTTTAAAAAATTAAAAATGTTTTACAAACGTATTTCTTTTGATCTTCACAACAAACTCATGATGAAGATGTTCTTATAACTTCTATTTACAGTGAAGGTTATTGTGACTAAGAAAAGTTAAATTGTTATTATGCAGCTATGATCAACTGGGATATTAATTAAACTAGGTTTTCTTAGATCAGTTTAACTCTCTAGTGACTGAATAAATTCACTCTCATCATCATCAGGGAAAATGAACAACTCCTGGAACATCAACCATATTGTAAGCCAAGAAGGCATTTAACCTTCAACCCAAGAAAGGATCTGAAAGCAAAACTAGTTCTATTTGCCCATTATACAGATAAGGTCAGTAATGACTGGAGAAGTTAAAGTGTTTACTGGACATTACACACTTCCCTGGTGGAAGAGAACTGATTAAATCTTACCATTCTGGACTTTAAGTTAAATGAACTTTCAGTATTTTATACCTCATTCTTTGAACTTCATTCTTCATAATCACTTAGTCCCTCACTATTAGTCCAGAATTTATTGAGATGAGAATTATTTATAAAAGGAAACTGAGCATGAGCACTGATGTATAAGGTGCTTGTTTTAGGCAGCACTGGGAAGCTTATCCACAGAGCTGTCCTAAGAACTTCATATTTACATTTACGAATGATAAGAGTTTGAGAACATTCTTATTATTATTAACTTTAATAATGGGCACAGAAGGAGAGCAGAAACATTAGGTGCAAAAAGTGACATTTCAGAAAGCACCTCATCTTTTCCAAACTGAAAAGAGACCTCTCTGAGCACTGTAGTTTAAGCTGGCTGCTTAGTGAACTCTGTCAATGGTCAGTCAGATGGGTGACTGTTTTGTGTGTTCAGAAGAAAGAAGAAAATTGGGGATGATTTCATGGAAGAGAAATAATGAAAATATAGATTGTTTCCTTTAAAGCAAATAGAGGTCAGTATTGAATGTGGAAGTATGGATATGAAAAGGTGAAGGACTGGAAGCCTCTCTCCATTTCTATCCACATTCCTTATTTTAAAGCTCTCCTGACTTAACCTAACATTATTTAACTATTATTTCTTTACAGATACAGATTCAATAGTTAAGGCCCTTGGAGAAAAAGCAATTGAGATCTTTGTTGTGTCACTAATATAAATAGTCCTGACCATATACTTAGAGAAGAGTAAAAACAAAACTTTAAGCTCAAAGAGCATAGGAATTAACTCTAGATGTCCTTGTGGAAACATGTCTGAGCTGTCTAAGTGAGGGATTCATGAGAAGCCTTCATCTAGGGCCTTTGTTGCCAGACAATATAACAGCAGGAAGTCTGGTCAAGAGAAGAGTCAATCTGTTCCATTCAGGGATTATTTTTCCTTGATCCTGATAAGAGAGAACATGGCTGGATGTTAGGTTCTTACTAAGTGCTAAGTTGGTACTTAACAATTCGCTAGTTCTGGCCTTTCCTGGTAGTTTGATTTGTGAATTCCTAAGGAAGAGCTTGTGTGCTTGGGAGGAGCAAGCTCATTGGTTGAAGTGGTTCTTCCCAGAAACCCTTGCATTATCCCATGCCTATTCTCTGGGAGGATAAAAGAGGACAGCACTCCAGAAATAGGAGAAGACTCTGCACTACATCAGGCTTGACAGGGCTCTCTGCAGGAAGGGAAGTCACTTCTCTGGAGGAGAGTTAAGGGCAACTGCCTGGAGACAATGGTTCTCTACAGGAAGAAGAATCTGTCCGAGAGATTTGAGTTGACACAGCAGATCTCTTTCCAAAGAGCGATCGGCAGCTTCTGGAGACATCAGCATATTACAGCTGGATAAGTTGAATATCTCCTTCACCAAATGGGCAGATTCTTTCCCACTGAGATGTGTGGGTATATATGTGACCCTCAGATCTGAAACACTATTTGTCATAGATGATTTGAGTTTTTATCAGCCCTCTTATGCAATCCACGAATATGTGTATTTGTCAATGAGACAAATATTCTTGCCAAAGATTGTGGTAATGATTATCAAATTTTGGAACAGGCCTTCTGATGTGTCTTAAAGAATAAACAATACATTTCAAGTTGTCTCTGATGATAGTTAATGTGGGCTCATCTGTAGAGAAGGGTAATGTTAGGTACAAAGAGTCATGAATGTCTTACATGGTGTTAAACTATGTTCTCTTTTTCCATAGTTTTCATGTGTATGAGAACTTTAGAGAAGCATTAGACCACTTATGTGTAGTTTAGAACATGTTTCAGCTGTGTTTAATCATTTTAAAATTGTATTTATTTATTTTCTTAAATGTTTACAAGCAATTTTTACTATATCACATTTCATTGCTTCCAATAATAGCATGTCAAAAACAATTTTTAATGTTTTGAGTTCCTGATTCTCTTTCTCTTTCTTCCTTTATGGTGCCCCTACTTAAACTGATAAGCATTCAGACATCAGTTATACATGGACAATCATGAAAAACATTTCCAATTCAGTCATTTTTGTAAAAGAGAACTCAAAAGAAAGAAATAAAAAACATGAAAAATAGTGTATGCTTCATTCAGGATTCAGACAATATCTTTCTCTATTGATGAAATATATGTCTCTTCATTAGTTCCCCTAGAATTTCTTGATTCATCGTATTGATGAGGATTTCTAAGTCATTCAGAGTTCCTTATGGTACAATAGTACTATTTCAGTGTAGCATGCTTTCCAGGTTATGCTCCCTACACTTTACATCTTTGTACCTAGAACTTTCCAGGGATTTTCTTTTGCTTCTCATTTATATCAAACTATCTACATTCCCAAACCATCATACACTGTACTTAGTATAGCCATTTTACAATTGAAATATGTGCATTTGACTTCCAATCTTTAGCCATATTTTTGCTATGGCTAAAGATTGGAAGTCAAATGCACATATTTCAACACAACTGCTTAACGAATTTAGTTCAAATTAGTCCTTTCTCACTTTTGTAATAATATTGATATGTAGATTGATCAAAGGTATTGCTGATGGAAGGATATGAACATTTTTAAAGCCTTTTGATCATCTTTTCAAATTTTTTCCCATAATAATTGGAGCAGATTACAATTCCAGCGTGTTATGTCCCCAGCTTACAATATCCCTTATAGGATATTTTATGATTCTCTTTTTCATTATGTTAATCAATCTAATAAGTGGGATGTGGTACTGCAGAATTGTTTCAATTTGCACATCTCTAAAAATAGTGACTTAGAATTTTTTCATATGCCTGGAGATAACTTTATATTTAAGAAATGAAGTCAATCTACAATACACATTGCCAAGTTTGCTGCTGAATTTTACCAGAGACACTTCTTACAAAATTTTTCCACATTTTTTGCTTTCCTTTTATGTTTTGGGGATATTTGTAAATCTGATAGGTGTCTTTTGCTACATCCAACTCATTTTGAATTGCATTTCTCTAATGTTGAAAAAGCATTTTTTTGTTTCCTGTTTGTTCTATTTATAGCAGTGATACATGAAGAAGAATGAGCTTTATCATTATACTTGAAAAGTCATATTCTTGGACATATTTAGTGATTGGGAGGATGTCAGCTACTCAGCAACATTGTACTGGGGATGTCTTTCCTGTATCACTCATTTAGATCTCACTAAACTCCTTTAGGAATCTCAGTTTTCTGATTTCATAAAGCCAGAAATACATATTCAGGGTCTACTGGAAACCAGTTAGATTTTCTTGTTGAAAATACCACAATTATAACCCATAATGACATCTATAGGTGAATATTATTTTGTCCCAAATTTAAAAAGTACACAGTTCTGATCATGTGGTTTTCTTTCATTCACCAAAGAAAACCTTGTCTTCAGCCTCAATAATATAGAGCTGGTTTACTCTAGAAATTTGTTCTGGGCCAAAGATCAAATGAAGAAATAATTTATATATTCTGGTTCCTTTGGGAACCTTAAGGAAGATTCCTTGCTTGGATGCCTTCAATAAGTCATTGTATTTTTGAGAGCTCACAGAGACTTAGACTTTCAGAGAGAAATTTTCATTTATGATTAATTTTACAATAAAATCTAAAATTTTCTTCTAACAATAAATAGACCCATTTGACTGTGTATTTTACTTTAGTTCTCTCTGCAGCATCATGCACCTGCTCATCCATATTTTTTTCTCATCCAGATTTCTTATGGTCCATTTGATCCCAGTCTTGCTGACAAAGTCCAGTTTCCTTCTCTCTATCAGATGGCCCACAAGTCCTCTTCTCTTCACCAAGGAATTGTCCGCTTATTGGCATATTTTCAATGGAACTGGATAGGTCTGATTGTCTTTGATGATATGAGAGGTGAGGAATTCCTCAAGGAAATGAGAGAGGAAATGAAAAAGAACAGAGTTTGTGTGTCCTTCACAGAGAAGATCCCTCTCAGTGAGAGAAAAAATAGGGAGACCTCTGAGGCCTTCACGTCCAGGATCCTAATTTCAGAAGTCAAAGTCATTGTCATTCATACTGACACAGACTCTTCAACAATTATGGGAAACCCACCAGGATTTTTATTTCCAACCAAGAAGGTGTGGATTGCCACATCTCATTTAGACACTACAACCAGAGCCTTGTACCATTATGGTTTCACTTTCCATGCCACTCTCTTCTTTTCACACTTGACTACTCCAGTCCCTGGGTTTGAGAGTTTTATCTGGAAGAATAATTCTCCTTTAAGTATGAGGAACAGTTTTATTCAGGCACGTATGCCATCACTTTTGAAATGCTCAGAACAACCAGACATCCCTGAGCAAGATTTATATTTACCAAATGCCACCCTGAAACATTTACCTTTTTACCCTGTGGACATGACCACATCCGCCTTGAGTTACAACATCTACAATGCTGTATATGCTGTGGCTTGGGCTCTCCATGAAACACTGATGAAAAAATCCGAGAAAATATCTTTGGGAAATGAAGAATCTGTATTGCCTCATCCATGGCAGGTAATACGGAAAGAGTGGCGCTTTTTTAGCTATGATTTTTTGAGTATGTATTTTAGCAAGAAGTGGGACATGGAAGACATTGAAGACTTTTCAATTTCTAAAACTATTCTGATTGTATATTCCTCAAAGATTTTATTGGTTTCCAATATTTGTCAAATAGCATATAAAGTTAAAATGAAATGTCCTTCCTAGAGGCTTAGAGTTGTAAATAATCTTAGGTTTCATATTTCCTATTCAGCTCTGGACTTCTTTTATCAGAAATATTTGAAGTCCCTTTATTTCATTAGGAACCCAATTTTTGTTCCTGAAGGACTGAACTTAGGATTTCCAGGCAGGTGATTTTTACTTGTAAGCCAGATCCTTTTTTCTCCACATTGGGCTTTTCTATGCACTCTGATCTTTCCATTAAGAAGGTGAGGATTCTTTTTTCATCCTCAATGTGGCTCCAATATATAGATGTGTTTCTTTCTGCATCCTTGTACTATTTTCTCCTTCACCTTGGAGGTCTAGAATTGGGCTATAGTATCCCTGGTGAGGTCCTTTGGGGATCTTTTTCAGTAGATGATCTGTAGTTTCTTTCATACTCTATTTCCCCTCATATTTTGGAAAGCAGGAGAAATTTACTTGATACTTTCTTGAAAGATAGAATCCATGTTCTTTTTGATTGTAGAACTTGTGTAGTTTCATAATGTTAAATGATTTCCCTTCTTTCTGTTTTCCAGGACAGCATTTTCCATTGTGATACTGCATACTGTTTTCATTCTTTTTCCTTTTGGTTTTGTCTTTAATTTCTGAAAACATCATTACCTTCTACTTCTTAGTTCTATTTTTAAGGAAATATTCTCCTCAATGAACCTCTATATTTCCTGTTCAATTTGTTGAATTCTGATTTTTAAGTTTTTTTCTGACTGCTTTTATATCTCTCTCATTTTTATTAATACTTTTTTCTCTCCCTCTCTGACTCCATTTTGAAAATTCATTTATAACTCTTCTGTGGCTTTAGACCAATTCTTACTTTCTTTGAGGACTTTGGATATAGGAGCTCTGATTTATTTTTTTCTTAGTATAGATTTTTCATCTTCCTGTTCATCACATTAATTTTCAAGGAACAGGATAACTTTTGGTTGTTTGCCAATTTACCTGTGCATTAGAGTAGTGCCCTGTTTCCAGGGTAAAGGGGCCAATGTCCCAAGCTTCAGGAATTTTGTGCAGTTATTTTCAGGTTTTCTTCTAGGGAGTTGGACGTTTTACGTCTCCTAAGGTTGTCTGATCTTGGAAGAAATCTCTTTATTAATGTCTTGGCCTCTATTCTGTTCTGTGAATCTTGTATAATAATTGTCTTCCTAACTCTCAAACTGTGAGCCAGGAAGATGTGCTCCATCTGGGTACTGGCAAAACAACCGAGCCCTGTCCCATGGCTTTAAAAGAGACCCCTGTAATACCCTTCTGACAAGGTCTTTACCCCTCTTAATATCTGTGGTACAAGAACTGCTGCAATGGCTACCACTCCTGCAGCCTCTTCAGGTGTTCTTTATTTAGTGGCTAAGGTATTGAGCTCCTGGTTGTCTTTGAATGCCACACAGATGGTTTGATAGTTTATCCTGGAGATGGCAGAAAACCACTGGAGATAATCAAGGATGGGAGTGTCAGGGTCTGGCCTGCACTTCAGAATAATCCCTTCCCAGCCAGGATGGAAGGTAGAAGAGTAGAGGTTTAGTCAGAGGCAACCAGCAGGAAGATATTGCAATAATTCAGGTGTGAAGTCATGAAGATGTTCCAGTAGCAGAGAACAAGAGGGGAATATATTAGAGAGATGTTGTAAGCAGACTTTGGCAATACATTATATAAATGGAGTTAGAAACAATGAGGATTTGAGCGTGAAACTGAAACTACAAACCTGGGAGATACAGGCAACCCTGCAGGTGTCAGAGGGTAATTTCTGTGACCCACAAGAAACCCAGATTTGACCCCACCTAAAAATAAGAACACAAGGCTCCAAAAATTCTCATGCACAATTCCCTTTCCCTCAGGTGCCTCTCACTGATAAACATTTCTCTTCTCTTTCAGCTGCACTCCTACCTGAAGAAAACCCAGTTTAAGAACATTGTTGGTGAGCAGGTGTTTGTGGATGAGAACAGACGTACAGAGGCCCAGTATGCCATTATGAACTATATATACTTCGATTATATAAATGATCATCTTCTGTACGTGGGGGACTTTATCCCAGAAGCTCCGCCCGGTCAAGATTTTTTAATTTGTGCAAATGTCATAGTGTGGAACCTGTGGAGTTCAAAGGTCAGAGACATTATTGTTAATTTATGCTGCTAAACAGGAAGAAACCTTGACTTATGTGGTGTACTCTTCATTATTGATAGGTGCAGCTGGGTGGGAAAATGGCTAGAATGTAAGATCTCGTTCTCTTTCACTTGTCATAAGTTCATACATGTGTCCCCTGTTTTCTCTGTAGCAATCCTCTTTAATATTTCTTACAGCACTATAATACTTTATTATATTTATGCACATCTACATAAGTATCTTGTTAAAAACACAGAGAAATTTAGTTGCATATATATACATATATGTAAAGTTATATCTATGTATTCACACATGTCAAGATTACTAGGTGAGAATTCAGGTTGTCTGGACAATTACAAGGTGAGAACTCAGGTTGACTTGATAGAAGGAGCAAGCTCATTGGCTGAAGTGGTTCTTCCCAGAAGCCCTTGCATTATCCCACGCCCATTCTCTGGGAGGATAAAAGAGACAACAGTGGGAAAGTTAGTCGGCCTGGAGAAGGATAAGAGCTGGAGGAGATTCAGAGCCAGGATTCAAGAAGAAGACTCTGCATTGCATCAGGCTTGACGGGGCTCTCTGCAGGAAGGGAAGTCACTTCTTTGGCAAGAGTTAACAGCAACTGCCTGGAGACAACGGTTCGTTACAGGAAGAAGAATCTGTCGGAGAGATTTGAGTAGAAGACACAGCAGATCTCTTCCCAGAGAGTGATCCGGCAGCTTCTAGAGACGACAGCTCGCTACACACACAGATATCTATAAATATAATATGTACTTCAACAAATCTTCAATTTATGGATACCATTTCATATTCCCATTTTTGCCACTTTGAAAGCAGGCATAATTATATTTTAATTTGTATTTTTTTCAACTTATCTAGCAAAGAAGGAAAAAACCTTTAACTTTACACAGCACAACATAGAGATTCAATATATAACCATGACTTTCCATTACATATTGCTTATTTCCTAAAAGATGTATCTGTGTATCTATCTATCTATCTATCTATCTATCTATCTATCTATCTATCTATCTGTGTGTTTTATTAGAAAACCATTGCTGTTACTGTGCACAATATTTCTTAGTTCAAATCAATTTATTTTTTATTATTTCATGCACATTTTCCTCTCTGTTTCTAAAATCAACCAGGTCATCATGTCTAATAGCACACCACTATTTTATCACTATTATATACACCATATCTTGTTAAGTCACAGTGGATAGAGCACCTACACTGGAGCCAGGGGGACCTGAGTTTACATCCAGTTTGAGACACTGAACACTGCTTAGATGTTTGACTCTAAGAAAGTCACTTAATCCCAATTCATGCGCACACACACACACACACACACACACACACTCACACATACATTCACTCACAACCAAATAGGACCAAACTCTCTTAGAATTATCTTTTATCATCTCATTGTTGAAATGAACCAAGTCCATCAGAGCTGATCATCATATAATCTTACTACTCTGTAAAATGTTGTCAGGGTTCTGTTCATTTCACTGGGCCTCAGTTTAATTCAGTTTTTCTAGGTTTTTCTGAAATCCTTTCTTACAGTACAATAATATTCCAGTAGACTCCTATGCTATAACTTATTTACCCCTTCCCCACCTAATGGGAATTGACTCAATTTCCAGTTCCTTGTCCATATAAAAAGAGTTGCTCGAAACCTTTTTTCATCTATGTGTTCTTTGCCCTCTTTTATGCTCTCTTTGAGATAGACACTCAGTAGAGACACTGCTGGATAAGAGGATATTCACATTTTCTTAGTCCTTTGAACATCATTACTCTCAAGAATGATTGAGTCATTCCAGAACTCCACCAATAATAATTAGCATCCAAGGTTTTCCATATCTCTACCAACATTAATTATTATCTTTTCCTGTCATCTTACTCAATCAGAGAAAGTTTCCGTTCTTTGGATTTTCATAGTCAATATTGATTTAGAGCAGTAGTCTTCAAACTTTTTAAATAGGGGACCAGTTCACTTTCCCTCAGACTGTTGGGGGGCTGGACTATAGTAAAAACCAAAGCTCAGACTCTGTATCTGCCACTCAGCCCATTTGCCATAACCAGGCCGGCCCCACAAACCTAGTCAGCGGGCTTCTTCTGGCCCACGGGCCGAAGTTTGAGAACTCCTGATTTAGAGCATGTTTTCATATGATGAAAAATGGCTTCAATTTCTTCATCTGAAAATAGTTGGTTCATTCTTTTGACCATTTATCAATTGGGGAATGGCTTATATTTTTATAAAATTGACTCGTATACATACATAATATGTACATATACATATGTGTACATACATAGATAAATCTATGTATTTATGTATTTGAGAAATGAGACCTTTAAAAGAGAGAGTGCAGTAAAAAAAAATTCCCCAATCTCACTGGTTCTATTCAAATCTTGGCTATCCTGGGGTTTTTTTGTGCAGAATGTTTTCCATCTGATTTACTCAAAATTATCTGTTTTGCATTTTTAATGTTCTCCATTTCTTCTTTGGTCATAAATTCCTCCTTCTCCAAATATCCAAGGAATAGAACAACCTTTATTCCCATAATTTGCTTATAGTATCACCATTTATGTCTAAATCATGAATCATTTTTTCTTATCTTAATATAATACTTTAGATGTTGGTTAGTGTCTAGTTTCTGTTGTGTTATATTCCAGGTTTCCCAGCACTTTTAGTCAATGAGTGAATTCTTCTCCCAGAATGTGGAGTTTTGCATTTTTTGAAACACTAGATTAATATAATTGTTGACAATTCTGTACCTAACTTATTCCAATGATCTACTGTGTTTTTTGCCAATACCAAATACCTTTGAAAGGTAGTTATAATGGTTTTATTTCTACAAGTTCTAGACCTTATTTGTTTGCATTTTTATTATTTCATTAATTCTTGACATTTTGTTTTTTCCAGATGAATTTTTAAAATTATTTTTCTGATTCTAAAAAGCAAGGTCTTGGCAGGAGGATTAGAATGGCACTGAATAGGTAGATTAATTAGAATTAACATTTGAATTGATTAGCTTGGCCTACAAATGAGCATTTGATATATTTCTAATTGTTTAGATCTCACTTTATTTGTAGGAAAAGTGTTTTGTAATTCTATTCCTATTTTTCCTGCCTTTATCTTAACAGACAGACATCCAAATATTTTATATGCCTACCATTATTGTAAATGTCTTTTTCCTTTCCATACTTTGCTGCTAAGATTTCTTGGCAACATATAGAAATACTGATAATATATTTATGTTTAGTTTACATCCTGTGGAACTGATAATGTTGTGAATTGTTTCTAGTAGCTTTATAGTTGATTCTCTCGAATTGTATAAATACAACATCATGTTATCTATAAAGTGTGATAGATTTTTTCCTGCACAAATTACCAGATTCATTCAAAAATTTCTTATATTCTATTTGCTTAAACTAACATTTCTAGTACATTACTGAATAATAGTGGTGAGAATGGGCAAAACTATCTTATAGTAGATGTGTTGAGCTTATCTTCATAAACATATAATATTTGCTGAAAGGTTTAGCTAGATGCTATTTATAATATTTAAAAGAACTCCATTTATCCCTATGCTCTCCAGTGTTTTTAATAAAAAATAGATGTTCTATTTTCCCAAATAATTTCTATGCATGGATTGAGACAATTGAATGACATCTGTTGTAATGTGCTGTTGTCTCCAGAAACTGTTGACTACTCTCTGGGAGGAGATCTGCTGTGTCAACTCAAATCTCTGGGACAGATTCTTCTTCCTGTAGAGAGCCGTTATCTCCAGACAGTTGCCGTCAACTCTGGTCCAGAGTAGTGATTTGCCTCCCTGCAGAGAGCTGCCTCAAGTCTGGTCCAAACAAGACCCTCTCTATCTCTCAAGTGCCTCCCTTTTTTATCCTTTCAGAGAATGGGCATGGGATAACGCAAGGGCTTCTGGGGAAAATTACTTCAACTAATGAACTTGCTCCTCCTAAGCATGCAAGGTGCTCCCCAGGAGGTCACAGAAGTAAAACTCCCAGTAAAGGCCAGAAGTAGAGAATTGTCAAGTATCAACTTAGCACTTAGTAAGAACTTATCATCTCATTATCTCATTAGCACTTAGTAAGAATCTAACACTCTGTTACTTTGGTTTTCGATATAGAGAGTTATGTTGATAGTTTTCCTTATACTGAGCCAGCCTTGCATTTCAGATATAAATCCCACTTGGGCATAATGTATTATGTTTCATGATAAGCTACTTGAATCTCTTTTCCTTAAGTTTTGGCATCAATATTAACTAGGGAAATTGATTTATAATTTTCTCTTTCTTGGTAGGACACCTTCTTCAATCATTTTTTCCAAATCGTTTACATAATATTAGAATTCATTATTCTTTAAATGATGAAGAGAATTCACTTGTTCAGGAAATATTTTTGAGGGGATTGAGTTAACTGATTTTCCAATTACCTTTTCTAAAATGAACCTGTTTAATTATGTTATTTCTTTTCTGTTAATTGGGACAAGCTATATTTTTCTAAGGATTCATTCATTTCATTTAGATTCATGTCATCTTTATTAGCAAAACTTTGGAAAAATTGTTCCTAATTTTTGCTTAAATTTCTACTTCATTCATGATAAGTTCACGCTGTTCATGATTCATACTGGAAACTTGATTTCCTCCTTTCCTTTTTCTAATCATATTAACCAAAATTTAATCTATTTTGTTGTTTTTTTTTCATAAAACTCAAATCTCAATTTTATTATTAATTCAAGTTTCCTCCCTTTCAATTGTATCCATCTATAATTTAATTTTCAGAATTTCTATTATTTAATTGGAAATTTTTAACTTGTTCTAGCTCTATCTTTTTTATTTGAACCCCCAGTTCATTAATCTTCTCTTTGTCTATGTTATCCACATGAACATTTAGAGACATAAATTTTCACCACTTACTATTTGGCTGCAATCCGTAATTATTGGCATACCATCTTATTAGTGACATTTTCTTGGAAGAAATTATTCACTTTTCTATCATCTGTTGTTAGACTTACTCATTATTAAGGATTCAATTATTTACTTTCTAATTAATTTTGGGTCTATTTTTCCAAGGTCATTTATTAGAAGTAATTTGTTATTGCATCATGTTCTGAACAGCATATATTTTGCACATCTGTATTTCTATATTTGATTCAGAAGATTTTATGCTCTAAGAAGTAGTCAGTTTTTGTAGAAGTGCTATGATCCACTGAGAAAAAGGTCCATTACGCTCTATCCCTTTTCAATTGTCTTCAGAGATCTATCTTACCTAATTTTCTAAAATTCTATTCACCTCCTAACCTTCTTTTTTGTTTACTTTATGGTTGGATTTATCTACTACTTACTATTTTGTAATTACTATATTGTCACTTTTGGTTCTATTTTCCACATCATTAGTTTCTCCAATGAAATATTTTATATTTTCTTCAAAATTTTCACTTAAGTTTTACTTTTATTTCATCGATTTTATATCTACTTGACCTAAAAAACTTGGCAAATTGGGAAAAAATTCCATAAAACAATACAACTCACTAAAAAACTCAATTGGACAAATACAAAAAGAAATAAAAAAAGTGAATGAAGAAAATCATGTTATGGAATATTATGGTTGTGTAAGAAATGACTAGCAGGATGACTTCAGAGAAGCCTGTAGATACTGATAGGAACTGATGCTATGTGAAATGAGCAGAACCAGGAGATCATTGTACACTTCAACAACAGTACTATATTCTGATCAATTCTGATGGACATTGATCTTTTCAACAATGAGAAGATCCAAATCTCTTCCAATGAACAGAAGCAGCTACATCCAGAGAAAGAACACCGGGAAATTAATATGGACCACAACTTGACATTTCCACTTTTCTGTTATCATTTGCTTGCATTTTTGTTTTTTCCTCTCAGATTATATTTACCTATGTGGTAGCGACCAGATCAGATCCACCTTTAGATCTAGAGCCAACCTGATTTTGGCTTCCTCAGTGTCTGAAATCTGCTCTCTTTCCCTATAGAAGTTATCAACACTTAGTTAGAGCTTGCATTGCATTTTTGCTCATTTTAAGAAAAAAAAAAAACACAAAAGCTACAGTCTACTTATGGGGGGGCAGTGTCATATGGCCAAGCTGCCTCTGCAGACAATAGGAAGTGGCAGTGAAGTAGCAGTGGAGACAGCACCCACAGGCTGGGTTAAGATTAGCCATTGTGCTGAAATCAGGGGCAGAGGGAAAGCAGTATCTGCACTGGGAGCAGTGAGTGTCCTGCACTTGGATCATTCTGAGTCACTCCATTTGTTGGGTGGGTGTGGCCAGGTCTCTAGAGACTCCAGCATTTTGGGATTATAGAATTTACCTCTGTTTTTATAGCTTCTCTGCTGATCTACTGGCTTGCTGCCAGGGCAGAGTAGCCCACACTGTGCTAAAGTGCTCCCCCCAGATTTTCCACCAGCAGAGACCACACCACACCTCCCTCCAGTCTGCTCAGGGTTAGCTATTTCCTGTGGTCTCACTGCCTGCCTAAGGTCTGTGCCTGGCCTAACCCCAGTCCTTCCCCACGCATGAGCAAAACAGATCTTTTCTGGAGAATTTCGAGAATATTTTCAGTTGGCAATATGTTGTACACCCAATATCCAGGTGTTCTGACAGTCAAGCACTAATTCTGAGGCTGAATTTTGTTAAAATTGATTCAGGGTAAAGGAGAGCTTAGGAAGATGCATGTGTTCTTTCCAGCATCTTGTTACCTCCCCCAAGTGAATTGATTCTTAAGAAATAATTAATTTCTATATATTTTTATTTTTGCCAAATTTGTTTTTTAAAGAGTTGTTTCTTCTAGACATTTCCATATTTCCTTTTTCAAGCTTAGGTTTTTATTTTCAAATTGTCATCATTTTCTTTCATAATTCTCATTCTTGCGCATTTTTTCTGTCGTCTCTTTTTTAAGATATTTTTTGAGCTTTTTGAGGAGAGGCTTTTGAGCTTGACAAGAGTTCATATTCCCCCCTGAGATTTTATTCATAGGCATTTTGTCATTGTTACCCTCTTCCAGTCTTTTATTATGCTCTTCCCTGACTGATATCTCTTTATGGTCAGTGTAACGTGCTGTTGTCTCCAGAAGCTGCAGATCAGTCTCTGGGAGGAGATCTGCTGTGTCAACTCAGAACTGTTGTCTCCAGACACTTGCCGTTAACTCTCGTCCAGAGAAGTGACTTCCCTTCCTGCAGAGAACCGTGTCAAATCTGGTCTAGAGCAGAGACTCCCTTTTTCCTCCAGAACTGCCCTTTTCATCCTCCCCTAGAATGGGTGTGGGATAATGCAAGGGCTTCTGGGAAGAATCACTTCCACCAATGGACTTGCTCCTCCTAATTATGCAAGCTCTTCCCTAGGAAAGGCTGGAACTAGAGAATTGTCAAGTACTGACTTAGCACTTAGTAAGAACCTAATATCTCATTATCTCATTAGTATTTATTAAGAACCTAACAGGTCAGAACTTTTTTTTTTGCTTCTCACTTTTAAAATTTGAGCTCTGTTGCTTGGATACACAAGAGATTATCTCAAGCTTCTTTTGCTGAAGAACAGGGGTCTCTCTTTAACTGTGTGGGGCCAATGGTGCTGCAGGCTTTGCCACTGGGCTGGCTTGCTGAGGTTCACTGATTCCCAGATTCTCTGTTATGTTTGCCCTGGAGTTCTCACAGCAGAACTGCTGATGCACTGGCTTTCTGGATGAGGACCCAGTAGACACTATTGCTGTACTTTGGCTAAGAGCCTCACACTAAATTCCCAATGCTGGACTTTTGCAGGCTGTCCTAGATACACCCTACCTCTGCTGGGCCGTGATGCACCCTCTGTTGTCCACAAAAGCCTGTCTTGAAGGCATATCTGAAGCTCAAAAATTACATTGCAAATGTTTCTGGGTTCTGTCATCGGGCACTTGTTCTGCCAAAAGTGTACACCACTCCTTCACCAATTCCTTCAATTTCTCTTTCATCACCTATTATTGAAGAAACCTTTTCCAGTACAATATTGCATAATAATGGTGTTAATGGCTACACTTGTTTAACCCTTGACTATATTAGGAATACTTCTAGGCATTTAACATTCACATTACTTTGGGAACAGCACTTGCAGTACAATGGCCACCCCCAAGAAGAAGCTTCACGATCTTTTTTGGGATCTCTCCCACATCTATGACTGAGACAAGGAAAGTCATCTTCTCTGTAATTGACCAATATATGAACTATCTTTAAATGATCAGGGTGTGAAATACATTTTTGTGAATGGTTCAATAGAAAAAGGTTTGTCACTGAGTATTTCGGAAGAGTGGGTGACAAATGGAAAGAATAAGTTGGATCATGTGATAATTCATATACACTTTTAATTCTGTATCTGTAGAGGTGGTTCTCAAAACCAGAATGGTAAAAATTAGCTGCGTTTTTCTTCAGAAAACTAAATAGCTATCAGTTAAAAGTGTTTATTCCAGTCTCCTGTCACTATATTAGGTTCCCTCTGCAGTATGTACTGCCAGTTGTCCTGCTGGATTCAGGAAGTTGCCTTTGGAGGGGAAGCCACCTTGTTGCTTCAGCTGCTCCCCATGCTCAGAAGGAGAAATCTCCAGTCATATGGGTGAGTTACTGCAAGGAATCCTAGCTCCTGGTAATTTGGGGCAGTACTAGCATGTCTCTTTGGGTCTTCACTGCAGATGTGACAGAGCAATAAAAGAGTTGTGAAACTCACAAAAAAGAGGAAGAAACAATGAGGAGAAAAATACTTTTTAGGAAACAGAGAGAATGCTGACAGCAAGTATGGATCTAGTGTGTCACTGAAGCATTCTAGATGCTAATTTCAGATCTCATGGACCTGAAAGACAGGGTGAAAATAAGGTGAATCCGATATTTGAAATACTAGTGAAAAAATCCAATGAAGGATTCAAAGAGAATTTTTCTTTTAATTAATTGATGAAATGAAGGGATTAAAGGGTTACCTTTTCATTGTTGAATACATCCTGGAAAGGGTTCATTTCTCTTGGGATTTTGAAAAGGAGGAATTCCAAAACAAAAGAAACATGTTTTCTGTAAGAAACTTGCCAGATATTTGTAAGTCATTATTCAATCAGTCAATCAATAGTCATTTAGTATGAGAAGAAGTTGGTCATAAATAATGGGACAGAGTGATAAAAAGGAGGTGGATCCTTCATTAAGGGAGATACTATTTCAACAGAGGAGACAAGAATACACACACTGTCTGTATCTACCAAGAAAATGTTTAAGAATTCATATAAATTCAACAATAGTAATTCTTGAAAGGTGTAAACTGGGAGGTGGAAAGAATGAGGAAGTATTGATACAGGCACCTCTTTAACTTGATTTGTTGCCCAACACAACACAGAAGTAATCTGGATGTCTGATGCTAACGGTCTCCACTATCTAAGCTTACTGTCCTTACTGATTAGGTTAAGAAGAAAAAGTGACATCACTTATGTAAAACGAATAAACAGAACTTGAACCAAAGTCAACCAGTGATCAAGGGCAAGTATAGATTTGATCTGACAAGTATACCAAGTAACTTACCAGTGACTGTGTCATCCAGTAAAGAGAGAATGGGATTTTGTGTTCTATGGAAGCAGAAGGACTTGCTGCAGCTCTCATGACTATTTCCTGCTGTGGGAATGTAGAGAAATGTTTTACTCTAAACTCTAAGTCCTTGTTTGTCTCCTGCAGATGCTGAGCAGTGTAAGAAATGCCCAGAGGATGAATATCCCAATGAGCAGAGAGATAGATGCCTCCCCAAGATCGTGACCTTCCTGGATGTGAATGACCCTTGGGGGAAGGCAGTGACAGCTGTAGCTCTTTCACTGTCATTGCTCACGGCCCTGGTTCTGTGGGTCTTTGTGAAATTCCAAGACACTCCCATAGTGCAAGCCAATAACAGGAACCTCAGCTACCTGCTCCTCACCTCCCTTTCCTCCTGCTTCCTCTGCTCCTTGCTCTTTGTGGGCCGTCCCACTACTGCTTCCTGCCTTTTCCGACAAACAGTCTTTGCAGTTGTGTTCACAGTGGCTGTTTCCTCCATTTTGGCCAAAACCATCATAGTGGTTCTGGCTTTCAGGGTTACAGGGCCAGGGAGCAGGATGCGGATATTCCTTCATCCTAGAGTGCCCTACTGTGTTGTTCTCATCTGCTCCGGAATTCAAGGGCTTATCTGTGCCATCTGGTTGGGGACATACCCCCCCTTTCCAGAAGCAGACACACACTCTGAATCCAGACACATCATCCTCACATGTAATGAGGGCTCCGCCTTTGCATTTTACTGTGTCCTGGGCTACATGGGCTTTCTGGCCCTGGGCAGCTTCACCATAGCTTTCCTGGCCAGGAACCTGCCTGATGCCTTCAATGAAGCCAAGTTCATCACTTTCAGCATGCTGGTGTTTTGCAGTGTCTGGATCTCTTTCCTCCCCACATATCAGAGCTCCAAAGGGAAAGCTGTGATGATTGTGGAGATCTTCTCCATCTTGGCCTCCAGCGCTGTGTTACTGGGTTGCATTTTTATTCCCAAATGTCTTGTGATTCTCCTGACATCATGGGAAAATACCATAAAGCAGAACAAGAATCAAAGGAGTTCCAGGAGCAAGGATTTTTCTTTTTTTTAAATTTGACATCTTTATTTGCCCCAGTTTCATGTAAAACACTAATTTTATTTTTATTTTTAAAACTTTGACTTTCACATTCTCTCCTTTCTTCCCCAAGCCCAGAAGCATCGAGCTTCCACATGTGTAGTTACAAAAATATTTTATAAATGTCATAATGTCTACATGCATCACTTCTTGGCTTAATAAAAAGAACCCATATATATATATATAAATCTGTGTTACATCATCAGTTTCATCATAAAGCCCTTGAGAGTAGTTTTGGATCATTGTGTTGTTGAAAAACAAAGTTATTTGCAGGTGACCAGTCTGCTGTATTGCTTGACTTTGTACTCATTACCTTTTAGTTTTCATATTTTCATGTATATGTTTCCAGATTTTTCTGGTCATCATACCTAGAGAATCATCAAAGTATTCCATCACAATTACATACCACAATTTCTTCAATCATTCTGCATTTGATGGGAATTCTCTCAATTTCCAATTCTTTCCCCAAGAAAAAAAAAGTGACATCCAGATTTTTGTACATATATTTCCTTTTCCTTTTTTCTTAATCCCCTTTTGGGTTTCAAGCCATGTTAGTTTTAGGTGGATGAATTTGCCTAATTTTATGGCCTTTTCAACATAGATCATATATCTTAATCGATACCAATAGGGAACTGGCACATAGGTTAAAACATTTCATTCCTTTATCTATACATTTGAGAAGAGCTGCTACATCAATGAAAGTTGCTTCAAAATTGTTTTTACAATGACTGTTGCTAACTGTATTTCTCCCATTAATTCCATTTTTTTCAATTTATTCCTCATCAAAGGAGTTTACTTCTCACCACACTTTTCACAATATCCCTTCTTTTCTCACCCTACCCCATTCTCATATTCATTTTCCTCCTACTATCTTCCAAAATAATATGGATTTCTATATCTATTTCTTCTTACAGCCAGTTTGACTGATTGTAATATTGACTCATTCTCCCTCCCCTCCTTCCTTCCCCTCTACTAAATGCTGTGTTTCCTCTTTAATAGAAGATAATTTATGCCATTCTACTTCTCCTTTTCCCTTTCTCCCAATTCATTCCTCCAGCCCTTTAATTTAATGAAATTTCTTTCAAAAAGGATTCTTTCATATTCATATTCAATTCACACCTATGCACTCTGTTTGTTTATACTCACTCCTTCTAACTTCCCTAATAATGGGAAATTTCTCATGAATTACATGGAAGAATGTCAACAGATAAATCAGGTTAAGTCTCTTATCATTTCCACTTGCTGATTAATTACTTGTGCTTTTCCTGAGTCCTGTAAGTGAAAGTGAAATTTTCTGTTCAGCTCTGGCCTTTTCCTCACAAATACTAGGAATTCGTCTATTTTCCTGTGTTTTTTCTGTTTTCCTTAAGGTTTATCATCAGTTTTACTGGGCAGGTGATTCCTGGTTACAATCCCAGCTCCTTTGCTCTACAGAAATTCTACTTCCAAATTCTCTGATCCTTTAAAAAAGAAGTAACAATATCTTATGTATTCTAACTGTCTTTTCACTATCCTTGAATTCTTCCTTTCTAAATACTTGCAATATTTTCCCATTTACCTAAAAGTTCTGGAGTTTGACTACCCTATTTCTGGACATGTTCTTCCTGAGTTCTTCAGATAGCCATCAGTGTGTTCATTCCACTTGTCTTTTTCCCTCTAGAATACCTAGAGTTTTCCTCAATATTATCTTACCAGAAGATGTCTTGGAAGTCCCATAATTGTAAATGATCTCTGTGGCACCATTATTTTTCCAGTGAGATATATCAGATTGTTTTCTACTTTTTCATTATGTATATTTCGAGTGATTATATCTGGAAGCATTAGCTTGACCAATTATACCTTATATTTCTGCAAAGACAACAGCAGATTCAGAGTTGGTATTCCTTCATTGCTGGGATCAAGACAGGGCTGGGACTTTTCTGGCTTGACCTATACCACTATTGTGCTCCTAACTCACAATAGACCTTTCCAAGTTGTCATAGATTAGAAAAATATTCCACTCCATCTTTTTTTCTGAGTAATAAACTCTAAAATGCATTTATCATCATTTTAAAGGCATTTGGAGGATTTAGGGTGAAAACTGAAATGAGTTACTTCTTTATTTGGCTTTCTGAGCTCTGTGTCCAAGATGTTTTAGGGAACATAGAGTAGCATTCCTTTTTCTTTCTTTCTTTCTTTCTTTCTTTCTTTCTTTTATTTTTTTTTCTTTATTAAAGCTTGTAACATATGCATGGGCAAAATAACTGTATGATATCTATACATATATAGTGTTCAACATATACTTTAATATATTTAACATGTATTGCTCTATCTGCCATTTAGAGGAGGGGGTGAGTGGAAGGAGGGGAAAAGTTGGAACAGAAAGTTTTACAAGGGTGAATGCTGAAAAAATACCTATGCATATATCTTGTAAATAAAAAGCTAAAATTTAAAAAATATGCATTGACAATTCTTCAACATTAAGCCTTGCAAAACCTTGTGTTCCAATTTCCCCCCTCTCCTAAACCCTTCCCGGGATGGCAAGTAGTCCAATATATGTTAAACATGGTAGAAATATAGGTTATGATACATATTTATACAATTATCTTGCTGTGCTAGAAAATTCAAATCCAAACAGAAAAAAAGTGAGAAACAAAATAAAATGAAAGCAAATGACAACAAGAAAGTGAAAATTTTCTATTGTGAACTACACTCAGTCCCCACAATCCTCTCTGGTTATACAAAGTTCTCTTTATCAAAACCATTGGATCTGGTCTGAAGCATCTCATTGTTGAAGAGAGCCCCATGTTCCTGAATTGATCATCATATGACCTTGTTGTTGCCATGTACAATGATCTCCTGGTTCTGCTCTGTTCACCATCATCAGCTCATATAAGTCTCTCCGGGCCTCTCTGAAATCTTCTTGGTGGTCGTTGTTATAGAACAATAATTAGAGTAGAATTTTTTGGGATATTTCTGGGATAATAGGCTTGAAGAATATAATAGGAACAAGGCCTTCCTGAAGTACACAATATATGACTCTGTTACAATAAGTAGAATGTTACCACAAAGTGCTACAATTTATGATTGTTACAATAGGCAGACTTACTGCTAATCACTGTTTAATGTTCAATGCAAGTCACAAGGAAGGGCAGGATGTGTATCTGTAATCTTGAAACATTCACTAAGTAACCTGAAGACTCTAGTGTTTTTGCAATATGAGCTTAGAGAAAATACAGACCCTGGCTCTCAGAACAATAAATGGAATGCTTAGATGGTACCTGGCTGGTTCCTGCACTTTCGTTTGCACACTCATCCTAGTTGGGGGATCAGGCATCCACACTGGGACTCAATTAGACCTGAATGCCATTGCAGAGGAGAGGGACCCCTTGTTGAGCTCCAGGATTTAGGTAAAAGGTAAAATCACTTTATCTCCCGGCTAACACAAGAATTAGGTAGAAGTAATACTGAGTTTTGTACCACTGATACCTATGTAGTGCACATATTGAATCAGAATAGGGCAAAAGCAATTAGGAGACAGGGACCTAGGATGTTACTTGAAAGTATTAAAGAAGCTAGGAAAGGAAAGAGAATTGGGAATTATTACAGGACAGTTACAGGAATTTTTAGAGTTTATAGAAAAATGCTGTTTTTGGTTTTCACAAGACAGAGGGAAGACAGAGGGAAAATCGATGAGTGAATATTTTAGAGAAACAGGGCCAGGAGTTTTTCCAGTTATTATATTTTCTAGTTGAAATATTTTGAAAATCTCTCTTCTGCCTCCAGAGGGCGTTGTTTTAAGTTCTAGAGTGTTTAAAGTAGATTTGTCTGCTAGTACTGTGGAGGAAGAAGACTTGCCCCAAGCTATAATATGTTTAAATGTTAACAAAAAGGATAATTCACACAACCTACAGATCCCTGTTTAGAGGCTTCTCCTAAATACAGATCTGAAGGGAAACTAATTTCTTACAGAAATGAATCAGGTGGGTGAGTTCTGGAGGCAATTAAGAGAGCTAAAGAAAGAGAAGACATCTTTTTAGAAATGCAGTTAGCTTTGTCAGTTATTGAAACCGCAGATCCAAGTAATCCAGGACAAAATAGGAGAGAATATCAAGCTGTGGACCTATACTTACTGAAAGTGTTACATCAGCTGCTTCCAGTGATGGTTCCAATAGTCCACATGCCTTTACCCTGTTAGATTCAGTCTCATGAAGTACCTTGCCTCCTTTAACCAGGTGTTCAATGACAAAAACTGTTGAGGGCGGTAGCCCCTTGGTATTCCTTGTTTGATCTCCAACTTCCTTTGGGACTTGGACCTTTGATACAAGATCTGGTCAAACTAGTTTGGGCTATCTGAGCTGGCTGGGGTTTTACAGCCCCCATTCTAATCTACTCAGATAGACCAAATGCCATCAGAAAATTCCTTTTTGGAAGAGACTTCTGTCTGTCCCTAAAAGATAACAAGAGAATCCTTATCTTATTTATATCACTCTCAGGAACCTCCTTACATCACTGCGTCTGAATGATTGTGCTCTAGTATAAAACAGAGTCCTCAAAAATCTACTCTTTGCAAAATTGGCCTTGTACCATGCAGCCATTTTGATTTGATCCCAGAGCCCTCCCCAGTGAGATCAGCGAAGTGTGCCACCACCCAACCATCTGTGCTGGCCTCTTTTTTTCCTCCCCTGTGAACCGACCTTTTGTGGTGAAACTCCAGATTCTTTCCAGCTGGTAAGTCGTGCTTCCAGACCTTGTGGTTTCTATCAGTCCAGCGTTATTTTTGAGGCTGATTTAACTAATTGGTACTGAGGGAAGAAGGGAGCTCACAGAATCGCGTGTATCTTCTCCGCCATCTTGGCTCTGCCCCGAGATGTATTTATTTGAGGCAGATTTCCTTATGGGTACAAATCCCTTGGGCAACCAAGGAAGGAATGGGAAGAAAACACAGAGTGGAATGAGAAGCATCAAGCTTTACTTGCTCTGTAACTGACATCAGGATCATAATGTTACTAGTTGCTCTTGCTGCTCTACACTGTGGACTGCTCAGACTCTCAATCTCTTCTCCTGTATATGCTGTCTCTTCTATTAGAATGTGAGTTCCTTGGGAATGGCAATTGTTTGACTTTTCAAATTGTATATCCAGCACTTAGTACAATGTCATAAATAAATGCTTTTTCTTTCATTCATTCTTATGATCACTTGCTTCATTTTATGGCATATATGTGTGTGTGTGTGTGTGTGTGTGTGTGTGTGTGTGTGTGTGTATGGTGTTTCTTGGAGGCAGGAATATTTCATAAATGGTCTCTGTGGGATTCTATAAGCCCCATGTTGCTGGGAAAGAGAAAATTACAGAAATCCTTCAATAAAGCAGGGGCAGAATGGTTGAGGCACTTGTCGTATTTTACAAATCCCATCAAGTAGGTAAGTGATGTGGGACCTTGGATAGATGAGATTTACTGTAGGGTTCCCCTCCCTCCTTACAAGACAAACTATGGAATTTATTAGATGACTTGGTGACATGGTTATCTACACAGCAAACCACTGGGCTTAACAGTTTGCCAAAAGCTTTGAGTTCTAGGCTAATGTGATCTTAGGACATGTACAGAAAGGTAGAGTTTTTAAGAGTAGAGTGTCAATAGTTCCACTAGTGTTTTTTAGTTTTTTGTTTTCGTCAGATCCCATTAAGTGTCTTACCTGAATTCCATGGATTAAGAAAGATATTGATAAGTTAGTGAATATCCAGAGAAGGCAACCAGGATAGGGAAGGGCTTTGAATCTAAATCATATGAGGATCAAGGAATATAACTGGGCATGTTCATCTTAGAGAAGAGAAGATGCAGGAGGGGCCATGACAACTCTTTAAGTATATGAAGGAGGAGGAGGGATTAGAGCTGCTATGTTTAACTCTAGAAGAAAGAATCAAGAATAATGGTTGGGAATCTCAAATAAGCCAGTTGCAGCTTAAAGTCAGGAAAGACTTCCTGAGAATCAAAGTTGTCGAAAAGTCAAATAACCTCTCTTGAAAGGGGGTGGGTTCCTCTCTCCTTGAAGATATCCAGGAAGAAACTGTATAATATTGTTCATTGTTCCACTGTATACAACTCTTTGTGACCTTTTGGGGGATTTTCTTGGCAGAGATACTGGAATGGTTTGTTATTTCCTTCTCTCATTTATTTTACAGATGGGGACATTGAGGCAAATAGGGCTAAATGACTTGCCTGGAGTCATGCAGTTAGTAAGTGTCTGAGGCCAAATTTGAACTCTGGAAGATGGGTCTTTGTGACTCGAGATCTGATGCTGCTCCAAGTTGACAATATGCTCAACGTGGGAATGGGTTGGACTAGACAATCACTCCAACTCTCCAGGTCTGATTCTGTGATTTCTTTCTCGAACCAGACAACTGGCCTGGAAGAGTCCTCTCCCAGCCATGAAGCTCACTTTTAGGCTTTTTGAATTAAAAAGGTACCTTAGAGATAAATCACATCCAACCTCCCACCTCATAAAGAAACCCCTTTGGTGTCCCATTTTTCTTTTGGAGGCTGCAAGACCCCTCAGCTACTTGATAAGAGGAGATTTGGATTAGGAATTAGAAGGAACCCTCTAGGCTAATGTGCACTGATGCCCTTCCCTAGGCAGCTGAATCATAATGAGAGCAGACTTTTCCCATATGCCATTCTGTACTACAACATTTGCTTGGAATTACTGTTACTTCAGGCATATACTCTGGAATATCTTTAATTTTTTAACTAAATTGTGCAGTGCTGTTAAAATGCCAGCAGATGGCATGGAATCACTAAAACTCAGAATCATAAAATCTCATAATAGAATGTTGCAATCCTAGAATCTTAGATTTGCATGGAAGCAACTCTAGAAGCTATCTGGTTCAACACCTTGATTGAAGCATGGATCTCCTTGGAGACTTGGAACTCAGTTACTGCTTTGTCATTTCTTTTATGTAATCATTTGAGAAGATCTTTGGAAAGAGAATCTATATTATACTACTTGTGCTAAGCAACAAAATATTCAATTTCAGCATCCTCAGTCTGCTTCTCAGGGATATAGAATGACCTTGAACCCCAAAAGGTAGCAGGGGGATTCAACTATTTTTTTTGCATTTCTCTCTAAAAGTTGTTTTGTATAATTCACCCACCCTGCCCCCTCAATGTTTTAATGAATATTTTTGATTTATCAGGATATTCACCAATTCTCCAGAAGTAGGGTGATAAAAGACACGGCATATTGGGGGAGGGAGTGGTCAGTAGTAAAACCTTTTTGAGCAAAGACAGGGTAAAGGAGACAGAGAATAAATGTGGGGAAAATACTATTAGCAATAGTAATTGTAAAAAAAATTGAAACAAATTTCTCTGATGGAATATTATTGTTCTCTGGTAAATGATGAGCAGGAGGCTCTCAGGAAAAACAATCTGGAATGTCCTGTATACAAAGTAATGGCAATGTTCTGGGAATGACTAGCTGTAAATTATTTTGCTATTCTCAGTAGTACAACCACCCCCAACTACTCTGAAGGACTTATGATGAAAAATCCTATCCATACTCAGAGAAGGAACTGATGGAGTCTGAATATAAATTGAAGCATTCTTCATTTCTCTCTTTTCCTCTCTCTTTATTTTTAACTTTAGTTTTTCCTTTAGGGTTTTAATTTTCATTAGTGCAGGAAATCTATATTTTATTTAACAACTTGACTTTTTGGGAAATGTTTCATATTACTTCACATGCAGTTTCTTAATTGTAGGTGGGGAAAAGGAAGAGAACCTAGAACTCAAAAATATTAAAAAAAAAAACTAATTAAAAATAGACCTGAGGGAAATATTAGATAAATAAAATTAGAATTGAAAAAAAAGAAAATCTGAGGATATCATCATTAAACTCAATGTATTCTGTTTAGGCCCTCAAACTACAGGATCTAGCTATAATCAGACTATTATTGACCCAGGGAAAAAAAAAAAAAACTTAGACCTGTCTTACTTTTCTCACAAAAGGGTGGATCACTGCTCCATGTCAGGTCTCAATGGCAAGTGAGGGTGTCGTTGCCTACGATATCATAGCCAAGGTCACATTGGTAGGTGATCTTTGCTCCTCTCACCAGCTCTGTGTGAGATGTGGTTTTCCAGCCATTCTGAATCTCAGGCAAATCTGAACAGGAGTCATTCCTTGATACCTCTTTAATAGAAAGATACAAATAATTGACTTCAATTATTTTATATTTTATTGTTGTTATAATTATTATATATTTTATATCTTGTATTATATTATTATATAAAATAATTATAAATTAGTATTTATATTATTATGAGTCAGATATATTACTCATTTAATAATGTTTATAAGAGCCATAATTTATATAGCATTTTAAAACTTATAAAATGCTTTTAAGTGTTACCGCATTGGAACTTCACCAGAATCCCTTATGAAACCAACACTGCTAGTGTCATTATCTCCATTGTCTCTTCCAGTGTTACCTTGTATTTGCTTTATATGGTGTTGGCAATACCTATGCATGAGCACTGCTATCTTTTTCAATATATCTTTTTCCCCCTGACATTTTAATCAACACAGCTGAAAGCAGTGATAGCCCTGGAACTGGACCTGTGATTGTGGTTAGAGAGAATTCCTGCAGCAGGAACAATCTCTACCTAAGAAGGTCAGGCATTTAGCTAGGCCTTGTTTTCTGGGGTCACATTGTGGAGCAGAGTGACTTCCACAGTATTAAAAGTGCATCTGCCCCTTCATGGCCATCACCTGTTTTCATCACATTGCACATGGAGTGACATCAGATAATGAATCAGCTCAGGAGGTTAAGAAATGAGGCATGAGGGGCAGTTAGGTAGTGCAGTGGATAGAGTACCAGCCCTGAATTCAGGAGGACCAGAGTTCAAATCTGGTCTCAGATACTTAACACTTCCTAGCTGTGTGACCCTGGGCAAGTCACTTAACCCCAGCCTCAAGGGGAAAAAAAAAGAAATGAAGCATGGGATAAGTAAATCACCTCATGGGTCACAGGGCTTGTGGAGTCAACACTGACTCATAAGCTCAAAGCAGAATGGATGCTGCCATGGCTTATTCAATAGCACTGCATTTATACAATACTCAAATAGTATTTGAGCCTGGCCTAACATGGTTTTGAATTCAAGAAAGAAGGCAAAAGAGGAAAGCAGAGTAAAGGCTACTTCTATAAGGAGATCCTACAATGGGTCTCTCCCTTGCAATGAAGGTAAACTCTTTATTTAGTGACGAGAAGGATGAGGATGATGGTGGTAAAAATTGTAAAAAACATGTAAATATAGGCTCAATTTTGTGCTATATGCTTTCTCTCATTTGATGCTTATGATAACCTTATAAAGATGGTGTGATTATTATCCTTTTCACTGAAAGGAAAACAAAGGCACACCAAAGGATATTAATTGCCCAGAGTCACATAATAACTGTGTTTCTGACACAGGCTGTAAACTCTGACTTTCTTGACTTCAAGTCCTATTCATTCTCAAGTAGTCATGTACATACTGATAGTGCAGAGTAAAATTGAAACAGCTGATGGCAACTTGTGACATAGCTAGCATGTCTCTTGGGGTTTTCACTGCAGATGTGTTGGGGGCAATAAAAGATTTGTGAAGATCTTAGAAAAAGGGAACACTCAATAAGGAGAAAAAAATAATTTTTAGGCAACAGAGAGACTTCTGATAGAAATAAAGGGTCTAGTGGATCACTGAAGTGGTCCAGATGCTAATTTCAGGTTTCATGGATCTGAAAGCTACCTTTAAAATAAGGTCAAGCCAATATTCCAAAAACTAGTGAAAAAATCCCATTGAGGATCCAAAAAAGAATTTTTCTTTAAATTAATTGATGAAATGAAGTTATAAACGAGTTATCATTTTCACTATTGAATATATCCTGGGAAGGCTTCATTTCCAAAACAAAAGAAACAGGTTTTCTATAAGAAACTTGCCAGCTATTTAATGTCATTAATCAGTTGATCAATAGTTATTTAGTATGAGAAGAACTTGGTCATAAATAAAGGGTTAGAGTGATGAAAAAGAATTGAATCCTTCATTCAAGGAGCTTCTATTCCAACAGAGACAAGAATACACCCACTGTATCTGCCAAGGAAATGTTTAAAATCCATATCAATTGGTTGTGGAAAGGTGTAAACTGGGAACTGGAAAGAGTGAGGAAGTATTGATACAGGCAGCTCTTCAACTTGAGTTGTTGCCCAGCACAACACAGAAGTAGTCTGGATATTTGATACTGAAGGGCTCCACTGTCTAAGCTTACTGTCCTTAGTGATTAGGTTAAAAAGAAAAGGTGACATCACTTACAAAAAAGAAATGAAAAGAATGTGAAAGAAAGCCAACCAGAGATCAAGGGCATGGATAGATTTGATCTGGCCAGTATACCAAGTGAATTAGCAGTGACTGTGTCATCAGTAAAGAGAGAATGGGATTTTGCATCCTATGGAAGTAGAAGGACTTGCTGCAGCTCTCCTGACTATTTTCTGCTGTGGGAATGTAGAGAAATGTTTTAATCTAAACTTTAAGTCCTTGTTTATCTCCTGCAGATGCTGAGCAGTGTCAGAAGTGCCCAGAGGATGAATATCCCAATGAGCAGAGAGATAGATGCCTCCCCAAGATCGTGACGTTCCTGGAAGTGAATGACCCTTGGGGGAAGGCAGTGACAGCTGTAGCTCTTTCACTCTCCTTCTTCACTGCCCTGGTTCTGTGGGTCTTTGTGAAATTCCAAGACACTCCCATAGTCCAAGCCAATAACAGGAACCTCAGCTACCTGCTCCTCACCTCCCTTTCCTTCTGCTTCCTCTGCTCCTTGCTCTTTGTGGGCCGTCCCACCACTGCTTCCTGCCTTCTCAGAGAAACAGTATTTGCAGTTACGTTCACGGTAGCCATTTTCTCCATTTTGGCCAAAACTATCATAGTGATTCTGGCTTTCAGGCTTACAGGGCCAGGGAGCAGGATGAGGATATTCCTTCATCCTAGAGTGCCCTACTGTGTTGTTCTCATCTGCTCCGGAATTCAAGGACTTTTCTGTGCCATTTGGTTGGGGACCTCTCCCCCCTTTCCAGAAGCAGACACACTCTCTGAATACAGACACATCATCCTCACATGTAATGAGGGCTCTGCCTTTGCATTTTACTGTGTCCTGGGCTATATGGGCTTTCTGGCCCTGGGCAGCTTCACCATAGCCTTCCTGGCCAGGAACCTGCCTGATGCCTTCAATGAAGCCAAGTTCATCACTTTCAGCATGCTGGTGTTTTGCAGCGTCTGGATCTCTTTCCTCCCCACATATCAGAGCTCCAAAGGGAAAGCTGTGATGATTGTGGAGATCTTCTCCATCTTGGCCTCCAGCGCCGGGTTACTGGGCTGCATTTTTATTCCCAAATGTCTTGTGATTCTCCTGACATCATGGGAAAATACCATAAAATAGAACAAGAATCAAAGAAGTTCCAGGATCTAGAATTATTTTTTTTTAATTTGATGTCTTTATTTTCCCCCATTCCATGTAAAATAATAGTTTTTCCTTTGTTTTTAAAACTTTGACTTCCACATTCTCTCCCTTCTTTTCCAACCCCAGAACCATTGAGAAGCCACATGTGCAGTTACACAAAATATTTATATAAATGTCTTGTTGAGAACTATACATGCACCATTCCTTGGGTTAATAAAAAGAACCCTTAAAATAATATTTTACAAACTGTGTGATGGTTCATCATAAAGCCTTTCAGAGTAGTTTTGGATCATTGTGTTGTTGAAAAAGCAAAGTTATTTGCAGGTGACCAGTCCACTCCATTGCTTGACTTTGTACACCTTATATTTCACTTTTCCTATGTTCATGTATATCCTTCCACATTTTTCCGGTCATCATGATTACAGAATCATCAAAGTATTCCATCACAATCACATACCACAATTTCCTCAGTCATTCTGCATTGGATGAGAATTCCCTCAATTTCCAATTCTTTCCCCAAGAACAGAGGTGACATCAATATTTTTGTATATATATTTCCTATTCCTTTTTTCTTAATCCCTTTTGGATTTCAAGCTATGTAGTGTTAGTTTTAGGTGAATGAAGTTGCATAATTTTAGGGACTTTTCAATAGATATCACATATTTTAATCAATATCAATTGGGGATTGGCTCATATTTTAACACATTCCATTCCTTTATCTATACATTTCAGAAGAGCTGGCTGCATCAAAGAAGGTTGTTTCAAAATTGTTTTCACAATGACTATTGCTAACTGCATTTCCCCGTTTATTCATTTATTTTTCTTTCAATTTATCCTTTTACTTTTCACCACACATTTCCCAATATTTCCTCTCTTTTCTTACCCTAGCTCCTGCTCATATTCCTTTATCCTCCTATTATCTTGCAAAATAAAATGGATTTCTATACCTAGGTTGAATGTGTATGTTATTTCCTCTTAGACCCAATACAAATGAAGGTAATATTCACTCCCTCTCTATCCTTTCCTTCCTTTGCTTTGTTTCCATTTTAGTAGAAGATAATTTATGCCATTCTACTTCTCCTTTCCCTTTCTCCCAATATATTCCACCAACCCTTTAATTTAATGCTATTTCTTTCATAAAGTATTCTTTCATATTCATATTCAGTTCACACCTATGCACTCTTTTTTATACACTTCTTCTAACTTCCCTAATAATGGGAAATTTCTCATGAATTACAAGGATCATGCTCTCATGTAAGAATGTAAAAAGGTAAATCAGGTTAAGTCCCTTATGATTTCCATTTCCTGATTAACAACTTGTGCTTCTTCTAAATTCTGTATTTGAAAATCAGAATTTTTGTTTTGTTCTGGTCTTTTTATCACAAATACTTGAAATTCTTCTACTTCACTGAGTTGCTACCTTTTTCCTGAAGGTTTCTCATCAGTTTTACTGGGCAGTGATTCTTGTTTACAATCCTAGCTCCTTTGCTCTAAGAAATTCACATTCATAATACTCTGATCCTTTAAAGAAGAAGCAACAATATCTTATGTGTCCTGACTTTCTTCTCACTATATTTGAACTCTTTCTTACTAGATATTTACAATATTTTCCCTTTTACCTAAAAGTTTTGGAATTTGACAACCCCATTTCTGGACATTTCCTTCTTGAATTCTTCAGAATATGATCAGTGCATTCATTCAATTTCTCTTTTACCCTCTAAAATACCAAGAGTTTTCCTTGATAATATCGCACCAGAAGATTTCTAGGAAGTCCCATAAGTTTAAAATGATCTCTGCTCAGTCATAATTTTTCCAATAGATATATCACATTGTTTTCTACTTTTCCATTATTAACATTCTGATTGATGGCGTCTGGATTTCTCATAAAGGCATTAGCTTACATTTGGCCAATAATACCTCATATTTCTGCCAAGACAGCAGCAGATTCAGAGTTATTACATCTTGTTTGCTGGCATCAAGCCAGGGCTGTGACTTTTCTGGCTTCATCAATACTGATGAGGAGTAAATGATGAGGAGTAAACCATGGTCTAAACCGAGATGGGTCAGTTCCTTTTCTCTCTCTCCTTCCTTCCCCAAAGTAACCAAGGGCTGGTTCGGCAGCAAATGAATTTGCTACTTAATGCTCTATGGAAACATAGTCTTTATTGATTACAATGGAAACACCGGAGAGCCGGTGGGCAAAATGGCTGCATGGTACAAGGCCCATTTTGCAAAAAAGTAGATTTTTGAGTTGTCTCTTTTATACAAGAGCACAATCATTCAGCCTGAGAGTGATGTAAATAAGATAAGGATTCTCTTGTTATCTTTTGGAGACAGACAGATGTCTCTTCCAAAAAAGGAATTTCCTGATGCCATTTCGTCTATCTGAGAAGATTAGAATGGGGGCTGTAAAACCCTGGCCAGCTCAGAGAGCCCAAACTAGTTTGACCACATCTTGTATCAAAGGTCCAAGTCCCAAAGGAAGTTGGAGATCAAACAAGGAATATCAAGGGGCTACCGCCCTCAACAATACCACTACTGAGCTCCTATCTCACAATGGACCTTCCTTGATGGGAAGTTGTCTTAGATTAGAAAAATGTTCCAGTCCATCTTTTTTATGGGTAAAATGTATTTATTATCAGTTTAAAATAATTTGGAGCATTTGGGGTGAGATCTATAGTGAGTTACCTCTTTATTTGGTCTTCTCAGCTCTGTTTTTAAGATGTTTTGGGAGCATAGAATAGCTCTTCTTTTTCTTTCTTTCTTTTATTTTTTTTCTTTATTAAAGCTAGTTAGTTTTAAAACATATGCATGAGCCCTCTTTGTAGTGGCCAGAAACTGGAAACTAAGTGGATGCCCATCAATTGGAGAATGGCTGAATAAATTGTGGTATATGAATATTATGGAATATTATTGTTCTGTAAGAAATGACCAGCAGGATGAATACAGAGAGGCTTGGAGAGACTTACATGAACTGATGCTGAGTGAAATGAGCAGAACCAGAAGATCATTATATATTCAACAACAATACCGTATGAGGATCAATTCTGATGGACGTGGCCCTCTTCAACAATGAGATGAACCAAATCAATCCCACTAGAGCAGGAAGGAACTGAACCAGCTACACCCAGTGAAAGAACTCTAGGAGATGACTATGAACCGCTACATAGAATTCCCAATCCCTCTATTTTTGCCCACCTGCATTTTGGATTTCCTTCACAGGCTAATTGTACACTGTTTCAAAGTCCGATTCTTTTTTGTACAGCAAAACAACTGTTTGGACATGTATATGTATATTGTATTTAACACATACTTTAACATATTTAACATATATTGGTCAAACTGTCATCTGGGTGGGGAAAGGAGGGGAAAAATGGAACAACAGGTTTGGCAATTGTCAATGCTGTAAAATTACCCATGCATATATCTGGTAAATAAAAACTATAATTAATAAAAAAAAAACATATGCATGAACAATTCTTCAACATTGACCTTTACAAAACCTTGTGTTCCAATTTCCCCCCTTTCCTCACCCCCTTCTTGAGATGGCAAGTAGGCCAGTATATGTTAAACATGGTAGAATTATAGGTTAAAGTCAATATGTTCACACATATGTATACAATTGTCCTGCTGTGCAAGAAAAATCAAATCAAACCAGAAAATGTTATTGACAAAATAAAATGCAAGCAAATAACAACAAAAAGTGAAAATGCTCATTTTTGAACCATACTCAGTTCCCACAGTCCTCTGTCTGGTTGTAGATGGCTCTCTTTATCAGTAAAGCACTGGATCTGAAGCACCTCATTGTTGAATAGACCCACGTCCTTCAGATGATGATCATCATATAACCTTGTTGTTGCCGTGAACGATGATCTCTTGGTTCTGCTCTGTTCACTCAGCATCAGTTCATGTCAGTCTCTCCAGCCTTTTTTGAAATCGTCCTGCTTGTTGTCTATTATAGAGCAATAATTAGAATAGAATTGCTGGAAATATTTCTGAGATAAGAGGCTTGATGAATGTCATAGGAGCAAGGCCTTCAGGAAGTACACAATTTGTTAGGTTCTTACTAAGTGCTAATGAGATAATGAGATATTAGGTTCTTACTAAGTGCCAAGTCTGTACTTAACAATTCTCTAGTTCTGGTCTTTATTAGGAGTTTAACCCCTTTGAGTTCCTGGGGAGGAGCTTGCATGCTTAGGAGGAGCAAGTTAATTGGTTGAAGTATTTCTTCCCAGTATCCCTTGCGTTATCGCCCACCCATTCTCTGGGAGGATAAAAGAGGGCAGCACTCAAGACTCAAAGGGGTTAAACTCCTAGTAAAGACCAGTACTAGAGAATTGTTAAGTACAGACTTGGCACTTAGTAAGAACCTAACAATTTATGACTCTGTTACAATAAGTAGACTGTTACTGCCAAGTGCTACAATTGATGATTGTTACAATAGGCAGACTTACTGCTAATCACTGTTTAATGTTCATGTTAAGCTGCAAGGAAGGGCAGGATGTGTATCTGTAATCTTGAAATATTCACTAAGTAACCTGAAGACTCTAGTGTCATTGCAATATTAGCTGAGAGAAAATATAGACCCTGGCTCTCAGATCAATAAATGAAATATTTAGATGGTACTTGGCTGGCTTCTTTGTGCTGCTGCATAGGTCTTAGTTTTATGCATTATCATGATCAATTATCTTTGCAAATCCTTCCTTTCCATAGCAGGATCTCAGTATATAGCCATGCAATACTCAGATATAACCGTTTGTAAGTCTGAGCTGTAGCAAAAAAAAATTCAGACTCCTCCACCAATTTATGGATCATTTTCTTCTGTCACATCAGAGGAGAAGCTCATCAGCTATTTACTGTGTCTTCTGCTTGTTGAAGACAGACCATGAGTTTCACTAAAAAGTTCTTTGGCAGATAAGGATTCTTTTCTGGACCTTGTTATAGTCTTATGCCATTATTTAATCCCTCTGGATTTTTTTTTTCATTTCATTTTGTACTTATAAATAAAAATTCTCTATGAATCAATATTCATAAATTATAAATATAGTCTTAAAATTGTGTATATTTTTTGTCTAAGAAACAAGGCCATTCAATGATATGAGTTATTGGTTACCTCTTTAATGCTTTAGTATACTTGTTTTTGTTCTATTTGTTGTTCAGCATCTAGGAAAATTAGGAAATTTGACCCAGAGCAAGGAGTGTCACCACCTATTGATGAAACATTAAATAACAATCCTGTTCTAAGTCAAATGCCCTTTTATGTTTTATGAATTACTTGATTTTTACCTTGAGAACTGAATCCCAGGGAGAAAGCGATGACCCCATATTGTCAACATCAATGATAATTTGATGGAAATTGAATATAAGTGAGTATAATGTCACACTAACCTTGTCCAGCCATTAAAACAAGCCCAGAGTGTCTGAGAGGTAGTCACCATTGCAAATAATGTACAAGGTTTGGTCTATTTTTTAAAATTGCCTAGAATAATAGAGGTTCTTTGCTACTGGGCTCCTGCTTGAAGATCTGGTACTAAATCAAATTCTTGGTACTGACTTCTCTTCTCAGTCCCTGAGAGAAAAGGAAAAATTGAGGAAAGAGAAAAGCCGAACCAGGAACTCATTTGTCAGGGAGATGTTAGATAGGATCTGTATAAAATATTGGTGGCTGGATATGTGGCACCTTCTCTTCTCACACTTATTTCAATTTATGTGTGTAATTTCCTCCTTTTAAAAGGACCTCTTTGCCAAATATCCAGATATCAAATTCTCCCCAGTTTTCATAGACAATGATGAGCTTTCTTCCCTTATTTCTTCAGGGAAATGGAGTTTTACTCTACAGTTTCCATATATAAGTGATGATTATTCTTTTCCCCTCTTACATCATAGTAACGTATTTCTCCCTCCCATTATATTCTAAGGCGTCTTGAGTCAACAACTATCCATGTCTTCTTTTGGAATGAGTGAATGACTGAAGGAAGCAGAGTTTCATTAGGACATACAGTCAGTAGACCTCACCATTTAAGAAATTACAAAAAGAAAAGAATATTGGAACAATGTGTATGGACAGAGGCTAGTTTGAATTCAAATGGAAGGAGCTAAACTGCTATTGGAGTCCTTAGTTTTGACTAAATGTTGGAAAAGTCCCTCTTCTGAAATGAATTCTGTGTGAAGGTTGTATTAATGTTCTGTAACATTTACCATTAATTCTCAAGACATAATGAAAAAAATTACCAGCAAATGCTCATGCCTGTCTTCACTGTACGTCAGATTAACAGTGATACCAATCTGTTGCCCAACATTTCCCTGGGATATCATATGTACAACACCTATTCCAGTGAAGAAAGCACCTTGGGGAACTACCTGTGGTGGCTGTCTGGAATAGACCAGCCCCTCCCTAATTCCAACTGCAGAGAGCCAGGAAAGGTTGTGGCTGCCATTGGAGGAGCCACATCAGCTCTGTCTGTTCAGATGGGGACCTTGCTTGACCTCTACCGTTTACCCCAGGTGAATGAGATAGAACCTAAAAAATTCTCTGTTCTTCTGTACAAGCTAGGAGTCACAGCAGTAGTATTGGTAGTATAAGTAGAAGGAGCAGCAGCAGTAAAATTAAATGCATCTATGCATACCTGTAAAAAAACTTTTAAAATGTTTTAAATATGTATTTCTTTTGATCTTCACAACAAACTCATAATGAAGACATTTTTATAACTCCCATTTACAGTGGAAACTAGTGTGACTGAGAAAAGTTAAATTGTTATCATGCAGCTAATGATTGACTGGGATACTAATTAATCTGCATTTTCTTAGATCAGTTTAGCTCTAGTGACTGAACAAAGCCACTGTCCTCATCATCAGGGAATTTGAACAACTCCTAGAACATCAGCCATATTGTAAGCCAAGAAGCCATTTAGCTTTCAACCCAAGAAAGGATCTGAAAGCAAAACTAGTTCTATTTGCCCATTACACAGATAAGTTCAATAATGATTGGAGAAGTTAAAGTGTTTATTCAACACTGCACAATTCACTGTTGGAAGAGAACTGATTAGATCTTATCATTTTGACTTTAAGTTGAATGATCTTGCAGTCTTTTACATCTCATCCTATGAGCTTCATTCTTCATAATCACTTATCCCCTCACTATTAGTCCAGAATTTATTGAGATGAGAATTATTCATAAAAGGAAACTGAGCCTGAGTAGTGATGTGCTTGTTTTAGGGAGCACTGGGAAGCTTATGCACAGAGATGTCCTAAGTACTTCATATTTACATTTATGAATGGACAAGAGTTTGAGAACATTCCTGACACTCTTCTCAGAGAGGATCCTAACTTTATTAATGGGCACAGAAGGAAAGCAGAAACATTCGGTGCAAGGAGTGACATTTCAGAAAGCACCTCATCTTTTCCAAATTGAAAAGAGACCTCTCTGAGCACTGCAGTTTAAGCTGGCTGCTTAGTGAACTTTGTCACTGTTCAGTCAGATGAGTGGCTGTTTTGTGTGTTCAGAAGAAAAAAATAGGGGATGATTTCATGGAAGAGAAACAATAAAAATTTAGATGGTTTCCTTTAAAGGAATGGAGGTCAATTTTGAATATGGAACTACTCATATGAAAAGGGGAAGGACTGGAAGCCTCTCTCCATTTAGATCCACATTCCTTATTTTAAAACTCTCCTGATTTAACCTAACATTATTCAATTATAATTTCTTTAATATTCAATATTTAATGGTCTTGTTGAAAAATCACTTGTGATCTTCGTCGTGTCACTAACATTTAAATTATAAATAGTCCTGACCATATACTTGGAGAAAAGTAAAAACAAAAACTTACAAGCTCAAAGAGCATAGGAATTAACTCTAGATGTCCTTGTGGAAACATGACTGAACTGCGTAGTTGAGGGATTCATGAGAAAGGGTTCATCTAATAACTTTGTTGCCAGATAATATAATAACAGGAAATCTGGTGCAGAGTAGAGGCAACCTGTTCCCCTCTGGGATTATTTTTCCTTAATCCTGATCAGACAGAGCATGGCAGGATAAATTGGATAAGTCTTCTTCACCAAATGGGCCAATTCTTTCCTACTGTGATGTGTGGGTATATATGTGACCCTCAGATCTGAAACACTGTTTGTCATAGAGGATTTGAGTTTTTATCATTCCTATAATCCATGAATATCTGCTTTTTGTCAATGAGACAAATATTCTTGCCAAAGATTGTGGTAATGATCATCACATTTTGGGACAGGCCTTCTGATGTGTCTTAGAGAACAAACAATACATATCAAGTTGTGTCTGATGATAGTTAATGTGGGATCATCTGTACAGTAGAGTAATGTTAGGTATAAAGAGTCATGAATGTTTGATATGGTGTTAAACCGTGCTCTTTTTCCATAGTTTTCATGTGTATGAGAACTTTAGAGAAGCATTAGGCCACTTGTGTGCAGTTTATGCAGTTTTGTGTGCCTAGATATTCCTTGCAAACTTATTTTCTTTAAATGTTAGCACACTGCTCTTCTATGTTTTTTTTAACTCCAAACTATCAAATCTCTTTCAATCTATGTTTTTATTTTGTCCTTTCTCTCCCTTTTCTCCCTTTTCCCCACATGACTACTGCAGTTAACCAGAGACAGAGAAAGAGAGAGAAAGTCTGTTTTTCAAACTTGTTTTTTCAAACTTCTTTCCTTGCCTGAGCCACTCTTGAAAGAATTACTTCTCTGAATGAATTCCACTTCAAACAATTCAGCCTGATATTTTTCTAAGTCTGCAACACAGAGGCTGAATTCTTATCTCTTACAAGGTTGCTAATTTTTAACACAGAACAAAAATGAAAAGCAAACAAACATATACACAGATACATGCAGAGCTCCATTTTCACCTTTTACATAACTTTTTAAAGTCTGTTGCTTTTGCTTACAAATTAGTGCAACAGATTAAAAATGGGCAATTTTATCTTAAATCTTTAACAGGGCTCTTCAACCAACAGACAATCAAACATACAGAACACACAGGGCAAGAACCACAACCAACAGAGAGACAGACAAATCACACAGAACACCCAGGACACAGACTGCAAGCAACAGAACACACAGACTAATCACACACAGGCAGAACACAGAATACATATTGCCAGGGAACCAGATTAGACCGGACCATCACACAGCGTCCTGTGGAGGTCAACAAGGGCTTTGAGGTTAAGTCCAACTTAGCCACTTGTTTTAGGAGTACTCACCAGACCAGGCGGCTGCAGGATAGTCAGGCAGCTGCAGGGGCCCCTCAAGATCTTATTAAGCAGAACTGGATTTCAGGAAGCTCTGTGCCAATTTTGAACCGAATTCAAAAATTTGGGTCTCAATCACCTGGTCGGCAGAAAGAGATTTCTAGAAACTGGGGCCAAGAAACATCTCTCAGTGGTGACCCTCCATAACCTCTTTCACCCTCCAGGGAGAGGGACTGGCTGTCAGACTGAGGCAAAGGCTTATCTCTCTGCGGTCTCCAATGAAATGGACAGACACCAGATAGCTCTGATCAGATTATTAAATTTAAAGCATCATTTATTAGCTGGCCAGCGACTGACCCCACTAGACAGGCTAGTAGAGATCAGCCCTGAACCTTTAGTGAGGTACACTTTTAAGTCCATTTACCTTGCGGTTACAAATTTTGGGAATCACTGACACAGTTTCTCGTTTACAATGGGGAAGTGTCTGGATGAGAGTGTTGACGTGTTTTGCTATGTTGTGACTTTGTTAGACACCTACTTCTTGGAAAGTCTAGGGTCTCATGAACCGGGGGATGGGGCCCGGTCTGAACATAACACTTCCATAATTGAGTTTAAGCAACATTTTCCTATAAGCCTGAGGTCCCCTGACCTAGGGATGAGGGGGCCAGTCTTTTGTCCATTTCACTCCCACCACCCAAAGGGCAAAGGTGTGTCTGTAGACCCTGTGATTTTAACTTTTTCAGGTGGGGAATATGATGAGGCCGCAGGTGTCTTTGTTCGGGTTGTTGGAGAGTGGAAATCTGTCCTCAAAATCCTGGACTGAGGAACCTCTGAGGCTCCTTTCATCTCTAGCAGACGGATGTTATAATCCTACAGAAAGAGGGAGACCCACTAGCAGAGGAAAACTATGAGCACTGGACTGTCTATAATGAATCTTCTAAATGGATTTCACTGCGCCCTGAGCCTGGGACCTGGCTCACGTGGACCCTGGTGCAGGGAACTTATGAGCATCAAGGATACAATTTTACTGACTTTTAGGGAAATTGTCATCACTGAAGGATTTAATAAATCTTGAGTCCTACAATAGAATATTTCTCGAGGTTTCTCCAGCACAGGCTGAAGTCAGGTCACAAAACTATTTTCCTACAAAAGGCACTTCTGGGATGGAGCCTGACGGCACAAGGGAAAGAGAGGTCAAAATATAATTTTGCACTTATGATTTCCCTGGATGCAGGGACTCAGCTGGAGATGCCCCAGGCAGGCTGGTCCCCAGAATTCTTCTGAGACTGAGACTTCTCTGAGGAAAATCGAGTAAGACGAATGGACCCAATAACTATCTAAAAATAAATGTACCTGGAGACAGAGAAAAAGTATATAATGGTCCCTCATCTTACACCTTTGTCCTTGTCTTGCACACGGACCTCACTAATGTCCCTCTGTTTCCTCCAGTGTGACCTGGAGATCAGAGCCCGGGCTTCTATACATAGACAGGCCGTGTCTGGTGCTGAAAAGTTCCTCCTCAGTCCCTGACTCCAGCAGCTGACTTGGCTGTAGCAGGAGCAGTCGCTCCATTGCCTCAGAGTTAAAACTTTGGTTACTGTTCAGGGAGATGTGGCCCCACATAGTGAGAAGCATTTCTCACCTCATTTCTTCCCTTGCTGTGTCTCTGCTGCTGCAGCTTCCAGGGTCTGGGCAGGACTGCTATGAGGATCAACCCATGCTTTACATCCGTGGAGATGTGGAGATCGGCTTCTTTCTCCCCCTAAAGTCACCTGAAGTGAGCAATGTCACAGGAGCAGAGCGGTTTCAGAGGCCTCCTGACAGGGCTTGTAGGGATTATAGGTAAGTGTCTCTCTCTGCCTGTGCTCATTTCCACTGCGAGGATGCAAGAAAAGTCCTCATTGTTCAGTATGAGTCTCTCTCCTCTCCCTGTCTCTTCATGTTTGTATCTTCTTGGCAGCTTTCATTGTGTCTCCTTAACATCAGAGTTGAAGAAAGAAAACCTCTCTCACCTCCTTTCCTCTTCCTATTCCCCATCAAACAGGCCATCCCCAGGTTTCCCAGTCCCTACCAGGGTCAGTGTTTTCTCTCCCTTCCTTCCAGGCCATCCTGACTTCATGTAAATAGTGTAGGGTTAATGGCCTGAAGCAGCAGAAGTACTTGGGCCCTGCTGCCTTTCTATGCTAGGACAGAGTTCTTGCCGAGTGTCCAGATCCTGAACAAGGAGAAATCTGCTCTGTTCATGGGAAGGGAAGCTGTGTCTCCTCTCCAGCTTTGCCTATCTGACAACAAGAGAGCGCCCCTTGTTAGGAAGTCATGGGACCCCTTCTTCAGGAAATTTAGGGTCAGGGATACTTCTACTCCTCCCACCTCATTTATGAGTTGGAAATAAAATAAGTTACTCCTTCCTGTGGGTAAATAAATTTATTACTGTTTTCTATTCTTTTTGGAAGAAGTAATATTGTCACAAAAGTCAGAATATCCTAGTTTAGGTAATCTCAAAGGTACTGAATAAGTAAGGACTGATGGAGCTGGATAATGAGGTTCGGGAAATTTGACTTTATTGGGAAAAGACAGAATTGTGCAGGATGGAGAGCTAGCAAGTGCTCAGACTTGCAAATGGCTTTATGAAATGCCTGTTCCCTCTCACTGATGTCTGGAGAATTCTGTTTTCTGGAGGTGGTGTGATTGGGGCTTCTTTTCATTTCTCAAGCTAACTCTTCCTGAACTGGATGAATCTGGGTCAGAGAGATGGTATTTACTTTCTGGGATTTCCCAAACATCCTGACCTTTGTGCTGCTTCCATAGCTCTTAGTTTTATGCATTATCACAATCAATTCTCTTTGCAAATCCCTCCTTTCTATAGCAGGATCTCAGTATACAGGCATGCAACACTCAAATATAACCGTTTGTAACCCTGCGCTGTTGCAAAAAAATTCAGACTCCTCCACTGATTTATGGATCCTTTCCCTCTGTTACATCAGAGGAGAAATTCATTGGCTATTTATTGTGTCTTCTGCTTGTTGAAGACAAACCAAATGTTTCACTGATTGGTTCCTTGGCAGATAAAAGTTCTTTTCTGAACCTTGTTGTAGTCTTATGTTATTATTTAATCCCTCTAGATTCTTTTATCATTTGTACTTTTCTTTGGATGTATAAATAAGAATTCTCTAGAAATCAATAATAATAAATTATAAACATTTCATTACAGTTGTGTATATTTTTGTCTAAGGAACAAGGCCATTAAATGATATGAATTATTGGTTATCTCTTTAATGCTTTAGTATCCTTGTTTTTGTTCTATTTGTTGTTCAGCATCTAGGAAAAGTGGGAAGTTTGGCCTAGAGGGGAAGTGTCCCCACCCATTGGTGAAACATTAAATAACAATACTGTTCTATATCAAATGCTCTTTTATGTTTTATGAAATATTTGATTTTTCCGTTGAGAACTGCAGCCACGGAGAAGGCAAGGCCTCCATATTGTCAACATCCATGATAATTTGATGGAAATTGAATATAAGTGAAAATAATGGCACTCTAACCTTCTCCATCCATTAAAATAAGCCCAGAGTGTCTGAGAGGTAGTCACTATGAAGAATATTGTACAAAGTTTGGTCCATTTTTAAACATGGCCTAAAATAATAAAGGTATAGGTTTTTTGCTATTGGGCTCCTGGTTGAAGATCTGGTCCTAAACCAAAATCTGGGAACTGACTTTGCTTCTCAGATCCCGAGAGAAAAGGAAAAAGTGAGGATAGAGAAAAGCTAAACCAGAAACTCATTTTATAGGTGATATTCGATAGGATCTGAGTAAAATATTACTCGCCTGGATCTGTGGCACATTCTGTTCTCACACTTATTAGAATTTAGGTGTGTAATTTCCTCCTTTTTTAAAGGACCTCTTTGCCAAATACCCAGATATCAAAATATCCTCAGTTTTCATAGACAATGATGATGTTTATGAAATCTTCCCTTATTTCTTCAGGGAAATATGGTCTCACTCCACAGTTTCTATATATATCAGTGACTCTAACCAATCTAATTACTCTTTTTCCACCTTGCCTCACAGTACCATATTTCTCCCTCCCATTATACTCTAAGGCTTCTAGAATTAACAACTATCCATGTCTTCTTGTGGAATCAGTGAATGACTCAAGCAAGCAGAGTTTCACTGGGACGTAAAGCCAGTAGTCCTCACCCTTTAAGAAATTACCAAAAAAAGTATACTGGAACAATGTGTATGGAAAGAGGTTATAAATGTTGGCAAAGTCCGTCTTCTGAAATGAATTCTGTGTGAAGTTTGCATGAATGTTCTATAACATTTACCATTAATTCACCAGAGTTATTGAAAAAAATTACCAGCAATACGTCATGCCTGCCTTCACCCTGCATGAGATTAACAGGAATCCCAATCTGTTGCCCAACATTTCCCTGGGATACAGTATGTACAACTCCTATTCCAGTGAAGAAAAGACCTTGGAGAACTACCTGCAGTGGCTGTCTGGAACACACCAGCCCCTCCCTAATTACAACTGCAGAGAGGGAGGAAAGGTTATGGCTGCCATTGGAGGAGCCACATCATCTCTCTCTATTCAGATGGGGACCCTGCTTGACCTCTACCGTTTACCCCAGGTGAATGAGATAGAACCTAATACATTCTTTGTTCTTCTGTACAATCTAGCAGTCACAGCAGTAGTATTAGTAGTAGATGTAGCAGGAGCAGCAGCAGTAAAAACAACTGCATTTGTGTATATCTTTCAAAATTAAAAAAAAAGTTTATATATGTATTTCTTTTGATCCTCACAACAACCTCATAATGAAGATATTCTTATAACTCCCGTTTATACCAGAGACTACTGTGACTGAGAAAAGTTAGATGGTTGTTATGCAGCTAAAGATTAACTGGGATACTAATTAATCTGGGTTTTCTTAGATCAGTTTAGCTCTCTAGTGACTGAACAAAACCACTGTCCTCATCATCAGAGAAAATAAGCAACTCCTAAAAAAGCAACCATATTGTGAGCCAAGAAGGCTTTTAGACTTCAACCCAAGAAAGGATCTGAAAGCAAAACTAGTTCTATTTGCCCATTATACAGATGAGTTCAGTAATGATTGGAGAAGTTAAAGTGTTTACTCAACACTACACATTTTACAGAAGGAAGAGAACTGATTAAATCTTACTGTTATTGGCTTTAAGTTGAATGAACTTTCAGTGGTTTCTACCTTATTCTATGAGCTTCATTCTTCATAATCTCTTAGTCCCTCACTATTAGTCCAGAATTTATTGAGATGAGAATTATTTATAAAAGGAAACTGAGCATGAGCACTGATGTATAAGGTGCTTGTTTTAGGCAGCACTGGGAAGCTTATGCACAGAGCTGTCCTAAGAACTTCATATTTACATTTACGAATGATAAGAGTTTGAGAACATTCTTATTATTATTAACTTTAATAATGGGCACAGAAGGAGAGCAGAAGCATTCGGTGCAAGGAGTGACATTTCAGAAAGCACCTCATCTTTTCCAAACTGAAAAGAGAACCCTCTGGGCACTGTAGTTTAAGCTGGCTGCTTAGTGAACTCTGTCAATGGTCAGTCAGATGGGTGACTGTTTTGTGTGTTCAGAAGAAAGAAGAAATTTGGGGATGATTTCATGGAAGAGAAATAATAAATATTTAGATTGTTTGCTTTAAAGGAAATAGAAGTCAGTATTGAATGTGGAAGTATGCATATGAAAAGGTGAAGGACTGGAAGCCTCTCTCCATTTCTATCCACATTCGTTATTTTAAAGCTCTCCTGATTTAACCTAACATTATTTAACTATAATTTCTTTACTGATACAGATTCAATATTTAAGGCTCTTGGAGAAAAAGCAATTGGGATCTTTGTTGTATCACTAACATTAAAATTATAAATAGTCCTGACCATATACTTAGAGAAGAGTCAAAACAAAACTTTAAGCTCAAAGAGCATAGGAATTAACTCTAGATGTCCTTGTGGAAACATGTCAGAGCTGTCTAAGTGAGGGATTCATGAGAAGCCTTCATCTAGGGCCTTTGTTGCCAGATGATATAAACAGCAGGAAGTCTGGTCAAGAGAAGAGGCAATCTGTTCTATTCTGGGATTATTTTTCCTTGATCCTGATCAGACAGAGCATGGCTGGATAAGTTGAATAAGTCTCCTTCACAAAAAGGCAGAATCTTCCCTACTGTGACGTGTGGGTATATATGTGATCCTCAGCTCTGAAATACTATTTGTCATAGAGGATTTGAGTTTTTATCAGCCCTCTTATGCAATCCACGAATATCTGTATTCGTCAGAGACAAATATCCTTGACAGAGATTGTGGTAATGATCATCAAATTTTCAAACAGGCGTTCTGATGTGTCTTAGAGAACAAACAATACATATGAAGTTGTGTCTGATGATAGTTAATGTGGGCTCATCTGTAGAGTAATGGGGTATAAAGAGTCATGAATGTCTTACATGGTGTTTCCATGTTTTCCATAGTGTTCATGTGTATGAGAACTTTAGAGAAGCATTAGACCACTTATGTGCAGTTTAGGACATGTTTCAGCTGTTTTTAATCATTTTAAAATTGTATTTATTTATTTTCTTAAATGTTTACAAGCAATTGTTACTATATCATATTTCATTGCTTCCAATAATAGCATGTCAAAAACAATTTTTTAATGTTCTGAGCTCCCCATTCTCTTTCTCTTTCTTCCTTTATGGTGTCCCTACTTAAACTGGTAAGCGTGCAGATATCAGTTATACATGTACAATCATGAAAAACATTTGCTATTCATTCATTTTTGTAAAACAGAACTCAAAAGAAAGAAATAAAAAACAAGAAAAATAGTATGCTTCATTCAGGATTCAGACAATATCAATTCTTTTTCTATTGATGAAACATATGTTTCTTCATTAGTTCTCTCAGAATTTCTTGATTCATCGTATTGATGAGAATTTCTAAATCACTCAGAGTTCCTTATGGTACAATAGTACTATTTCAGTGTAGCATGCTTTCCAGGTTATGCTCCCTACACTTTACAACTTTATACCTAGAACTTTCCAGGGATTTTCTTTTCCTTCTCATTTATATCAAACTATCTACATTCCCTAATCATCATACACTGTAGTTAGTATAGCCATTTTACAATAGAAATATGTGCATTTGACTTCCAATCTTTAGCCATATTTTTGCTATGGCTAAAGATTGGAAGTCAAATGCACATATTTCAACACAACTGCTTAAAGAATTTAGTTCAAATTAGTCCTTTCTCACTTTTGTAATAATATTGGTATATAGATTGATCAAAGGTATTGCTGGATGGAAGTATATGAACAGTTTTAAAGCCTTTTGATCATCTTTTCAAATTTTTTCCCATAATAATTGGAGCAGATTACAATTCCAGCATGTTATGTCCCCAGTTTACAATATGCCTTACAGGATTTTTTATGATTCTCTTTTTCGTTATGGTAATCAATCTAATAAGTGGGATGTGGTACTTCAGAGTTGTTTCAATTTGCACATCTCTAAAAATAGTGACTTAGAATTTTTTCATATGCCTGGAGATAACTTTATATTTAAGAAATGAAGTCAATCTACAATACACATTGCCCAGTTTGCTGCTGAATTTTACCAGAGACACTTCTTACAAAAATTTTCCACGTTTTCTGCTTTCCTTTTATGTTTTTGGGATATTTGTAAATCTGATAGGATTCTTTTCCTACATCCAACTCGTTTTGAATTGCATTTCTCTAATGTTGAAAAAACATTTTTTTGTTTCCTGTTTGTTTTATTTATAGCAATGATACATGAAGAAGAATGAGCTTTATCATTATACTTGAAAAGTCATATTCTTGGACATCTTTAGTGATTGGGAGGATGTCAGCTACTCAGCTACATTGTACTGGGGGTGTCTTTCCTGTATCACTCATTTAGATCTCACTAAACTCCTTTAGCAATCTCAGTTTTCTGATTTCATAAAGCCAGAAATACATATTCAGGGTCTACTGGAAACCAGTTAGATTTTCTTGTTGAAAATACCACAATTAAAACCCATAATGACATCTATAGGTGAATATTATTTTGTCCCAAATTTAAAAAGTACACAGTTCTGATCATGTGGTTTCCTTTCATTCACCAAAGAAAACCTTGTCTTCAGCCTCAATCATATAGAGCTGGTTTACTCTAGAAATTTGTTCTGGGCCAAAGATCAAATGAAGAAATAATTTATATATTCTGGTTCCCTTGGGAAGCTTAAGGAAGTTTTGTTACTTGAATACCTTCAATAAGTCAGTGTCTTTTTGAGAGCTCACAGAGACTTAGACTTTCAGAGAGAAATTGTCATTTATGATAAACTACAATAAAATCTAAAACTTTCTTCTAACAATAAATACGCCCATTTGACTTTGTATTTTACTTAAGTTCTTCTAACAATAAATACGCCCATTTGACTTTGTATTTTACTTAAGTTCTCTCAGGAGCAGCATGCACCTGCTCATCCATATTTTTTCCTCAGCCAGATTACTTCCGGTCCATTTGATCGCAGTCTTGCTGACAAAGTCCAGTTTCCTTCCCTCTATCAGATGGCCCACAAATCCTCTTCTCTTCACCGAGGAATTGTCCGCTTATTGGCATATTTTCAATGGAACTGGATAGGTCTGATTGTCTTTGATGACATGAGAGGTGAGGAATTCCTCAAGGAAATGAGAGAGGAAATGAAAAAGAACAGAGTTTGTGTGTCCTTCACAGAGAAGATCCCTCTCAGTGAGAGAAAAGTTAGGGAGACCTCTGAGGCCTTCACGTCCAGGATCCTAATTTCAGAAGTCAAAGTCATTGTCATTCATACTGACACAGACTCATTAACAATTATGGGAACCCCACCATCAGTTTTATTTCCAACCAAGAAGGTGTGGATTGCCACATCTCATTTAGACATTACAAGGAGAGCCCTGTACCATTATGGTTTCACTTTCCATGCTTCTCTCTTCTTTTCACACTTGACTAGTCCACTCCCTTGGTTTGAGACTTTTATCAGGATGATTAATTCTCCTTTAACTATGAGGAACAGTTTTATTCAGGCACATAGGCCATCACCTTTGAAATGCTCAGATCAACCAGATATCCCAGAGCAAGATTTATATTTACCAAATGCCTCCCTGAAACATTCACCTTTTTACCCTGTGGACATGACCCCATCCGCCTTGGGTTACAACATCTACAATGCTTTTTATGCTGTGGCTTGGGCTCTCCATGAAATACTGATGAAAAGATCTGAGAAAAGATCCTTGGGAAATGAAGAATCTGCATTGCCTCGTCCATGGCAGGTAATACGGAAAGAGTGGTGCCTTTTTAGCTATGATTTTTTGAGTATGTATTTTAGTATGAAATGGGACATGGGAGACATTGAAGATTTTTCAATTTCTAAAACTATTCTAATTGTGTATTCCAAAAAGTTTTTATTGTTGGTTTCCAATATTTGTCAAATAGCATATAAAGTTCAGAAGAAAATTCCTTCCTAGAGTCTTAGAGTTGTAAATAATCTTAGGTTTCATATTTCCTATTCAGCTCTGGACTTCTTTTATCAGAAATATTTGAAGGCCCTTTATTTCATTAGGAACCCATTTTTTTTCCTGAAGGACTGAACTTAGGATTTCCAGGTAGGTGATTTTTACTTGTAAGCCAGATCCTTTTTTCTCCAAATTAGGCTGTTCTCTGCACTCTGATCTTTCCATTAAGAAGGTGGGGATTCTTTTTTCTTCCTCAATGTGGTTCCAATATATAGATGTGTTTCTTTCTGCATCCTTGCACTATTTCCTCCTTCACCTTGGAAGTCTAGAATTGGGCTATAGTATCCCTGGTGAGGTCCTTTGGGGATCTTTTTCAGTAGATGATCTGTAGTTTCTTTCATCCTCTATTTCCCCTTCATATTCTAGAAAGCAGGAGAAATTTACTTGATACTTTCTTGAAATATAGAATCCATGTTCTTTTTGATTGTAGAACTCATGTAGTCTCATAATGTTAAATGATTTCCCTTCCTACTCTTTTCCAGGTCAGCATTTTCCATTGTGATACTGCATACTGTTTTTCATTCTTTTTCCTTTTGGTTTTGTCTTTAATTTCTGAAAACATCATTACCTTCTACCTTCTTAGTTCTAATTTTTAAGGAAATATTGTCCTCAATGAACCTCTACATTTCCTGTTCAATTTGTTGAATTCTGAATTTTAAGGCTTTTTTCTCTTCTAAGTCTTTTTCTGCTTCCTTTTACATCTCTCTCATTTTTATTAATACTTTTTTCTCTACTTCTCTGACTTCATTTTGAAAATTCATTTATAACTCTTTTGTGGCTTTAAACCAATTCTCAATTTCCTTGAGGATTTTGGATATAGGAGCTTTGACTTTATTTTTTTCTTAGTATAGATTTTTCATCTTCCTGTTCATCACATTAATTTTCAAGGAACAGGATAATTTTTGGTTGTTTGCCAATTTTCCCAGCCTATTCTTTGATTTTACCTGTGTATTGGAGAAGTGCCCTGTTTCCAGGGTAAAAGGGCCAATGTGCCAAGCTTCAGGAATTTTGTGCAGTTATATTCAGGGATTCTTCTAGGGAGCTGGAAGTTTCACTTCTCTTAAGGTTGTCTGATCTTGGAAGAAATCTCTTTATTAATGTCTTGGCCTCTATTCTGTTCTGTGAATCTTGTGTGATAATTGTTAGGATTACCAGGTGAGAACTCAGGTTGTCTGGACAGTGACAAGGTGACAACACAATGACAAGGTGAGAATTCAGCTTGTCTGGACAATGACAAGGTGAGAACTCAGGTTGACTGGACAGTTCTCTAGCTCAGACCTTTGGTTCAGGCCTTTAAAGGGAGTTTACACCTTAGGAATTCTAAGAGGAACAAGTTCATTGGTGGAAGTATTTCTCCAAGCCCCATTGAGTTCTCACCTGCCTATTTTCTGGGAGGATAAAAAAAGGGCAGCATTGTGAATGAGAGAATTGATTCTGGGCTGAAAGGACAAGAACTGGAGGAGATTCAGAGCTCCCAAGAAACCTGCACACAGAGGAAAAGATTTTACAGATCTCCTCCCAGAGAAGGATCATGATTGAGCAGACGACCAGACCCTCACAATTCAAGAACTTTACAGATAATTATCTTCCTAACTCTCCAACTGTGAGTCAGGAAGATATGCTCGATCTGGGTACTGGCAAAACAACCAAGTCATGCCCCAGGGCTTTAAAAGAGACCCCGGTAATACCCTTCTGACAAGCTCTTCAACCCTCTTAACATCTGTGGTACAAGAACTGTTGCAATGACTGCCACTCCTGCAGCCTCTTCAGGTGTTCTTTATTCAGTGGCTAAGGTATTGAGCTCCTGGTTGTCTTTGAATGTCACACAAATGGTTTGATAGTCTATCCTGGAGATGGCAGAAAACCACTGGAGATAATCAAGGATGGGAGTGTCAAAGTCTGGCCTGCACTTCAGAACAATCCCTAACCAGGCAGGATGGAAGGTAGAAGAGTAGAGATTTAGTCAGAGGCAACCAGCAGGAGGATATTGCAATAATCCAGGTGTGAAGTCATGAAGATGTTCCAGTAGCAGAGAACAGGAGGGGAACATATTAGAGAGATTTTGCAAGCAGACCTTGGCAATACATTATATATAGGGGGCGAGAAACAATGAGGACTTGAGTGTGAAACTGAAACTACAGACCCAGGAGATGCAGGCAACCCTGCAGGTGGCAGAGGTTAATTTCTGTGTCCCAGAAGAAACCCAGATTTGACCCCACCTAAAAATCAGAGCACAAGACTCCATAAATTCTCATGTCCAATTGCCTTTCCTTGAGGTACCGCTTACTGATGAGCATTTCTCTTCTTTTTCAGCTGCACTCCTACCTGAAGAACACCCAGTTTAAGAACATTGTTGGTGAGCAGGTGTTTCTGGATGAGAACAGACGGACAGAGGCCCAGTATGCCATTATGAACTATGGATACTTCAATTATGATAATGATCATCTTCTGTATGTGGGGGACTTTATCCCAGAAGCTCCGCCCGGTCAAGATTTTACAATTTGTGCAAATGTCATAGTGTGGAACCTGTGGAGTTCAAAGGTCAGAGACATTATTATTATTTATGCTGCTACACAGGAAGAAACCTTGACTTATGTGGTGTACTCTCCATTATTGACAGGTGCAGCTGGGTGGGAAAATGGCTAGAATGTAAGACCTGGTTGTCTTTCACTTGTCATAAGTTCATACATGTGTCCCCTGTTTTCTCTGCAGCAATCCTCTTTATCATTTTTATAACATTATAATACTTTATTATATTTACAACATCTACATAAGTATATTGTTAAATGCACAGAGAAATTTAATTGCATATATATATATACATATATGTAAAGTTATATGTATGTGTTCACACAGATATCTATAAATATAATATGTAGTTCAACAAATCTCCAATTTCATATTCCCATTTTTTGCCATTTTGAAAGCAGGCATAAATATAATTTTAATTTGTATTGTTTCAACTTATATAGCAAAGAAGGAAAAAACCTTTAACTTTACACAGCACAACATAGAGATTCAATATATAACCATGACTTTCCATTACTTATTGTTTACTTTCTTCCTACAAGATGTATATATGTATCTATATATCTATTTGTATGTGTTTGTGTGTGTGCGTGTGTACATGTGTGCAAAACAAAAGTATCCATGTTCTATCTCTCTTTGCAGGTAAATTGTTTATAGTTGCATCTGTCCTTTGTAATTGATTTTAGAAGGTATAGCACACAAAATGTCTTAGACTTCAAAAGTTTTATTAGAAAACCATTGCTGTTACTGTCCACAATATTTCTTAGTTCAAATCAATTTATTTTTTATTATTTCATGCAAATTTTCCCCTCTTTTTCTAAAATCAACCAGGTCACCATGTCTAATAGCACACCACTATTTTCTCACTATTTTATACACCAAATCTTATTTAGTCACAGTGGATAGAACACCTACACTGGAGCCAGGGGGACCTGAGCTTACATCGAGTTTGAGACACTGAACACTGCTTAGATGTTTGACTCTAATCAAGTTGCTTAATCCCAATTCATGCACACACACACACACACACACACACACACACACACACACACACACACACACACACACATATTCACTCACAACCAAATAAGACCAAACTCTCTTAGAATTATCTTTTATTATCTCATTGCTGAAATGAATCAAGTCCATCAGAGCTGATCATAATCTTACTCCTCTGTAAAATGTTCTCAGGGTTCTGTTCATTTCACTCAGCATCAGTTTAATTCAATCTTTCTGAAATCATCCTAGTCATTCTTTCTTACAGAACAATAATATTCCAGTAGACTCCTATGCTATAACTTATTTACCCCTTCCCCACCTGATGGGAATTGACTCAATTTCCAATTCCTTGTCCCTATAAAAAGAGTTGCTTGAAACCTTTTTTCATATATGTGTTCTTTGCCCTCTTTTATGATCTCTTTGAGACAGATACTCAGTAGAGACACTGCTGGATAAGAGGATATGCACATTTTCTTAGTCCTTTGAACATCATTGCTCTCAAGAATGGTTGAGTCATTCCAGAACTCCACCAATAATAATTAGCATCCAAGTTTTTCCATATCTCTACCAACATTAATTATTATCTTTTTCTGCCATCTTACTCAATCAGAGAATGTTAGGTTCTCACTAAGTGCTACGTTGGTACTTGACAATTCTCTAGTTCTGGCCTTTACTGGGAGTTTTCCTTGTGAATTCCTGGGGAGGAGCTTGCATGCTCAGGAGGAGCAAATTCATTGGTTGAAGTAATTTTTCCCTGAAGCCCTTGTGTTATCCCAAGCCCATTCTCTGGGAGGATAAAAGAGGGCGGCATCTAGAGATAGGGAGTCTTGTCGAAGCCAGACTTGAGGTGGCTCTCTGGAGGGAGAGAAAGAGTCTCTACACCAGGTCAGAATTGGAGGCAGTTAATGACAGTAGATCTCCTCCCAGAGAGTGATTAACAGTCTCTGGAGATGACAGCACATTACAAGAGAAAGTTTCCTTTATTTGGACTTTCATAGTCAGTATTGATTTAGAGCAGTAGTCTTCAAACTTTTTAAATAGGGGGCCAGTTCACTGTCCCTCAGACTGGTGGAGGGCTAGACTATAATAAAAACAAAAGCTCACACTCTGTATCTGCCACTCAGCCCATTTGCCATAACTAGGCCGGCCACACAAACCTGGTCAACGGGCTTCTTCTGGCCCACAGGCCATAGTTTGAAAACTCCTGATTTAGAGCATATTTTCATATGACGAGAAATGGCTTCAATTTCTTCATTCTGAAAATAGTTGGTTCATTCTTTTGACCATTTATCAATTGGGGATTGGCTTATATTTTTATAAAATTGACTCATATACATACATAACATATATATATATGTATATATATATATACATATGTGTACATACATATATAAATCTATGTATTTATGTATTGAGAAATGAGACCTTCAAAAGAGAGAGTGCATTAAAAAAAAAATTTCCAAATCTTACTGGTTCTATTCAAATCTTGGCTATCCTGGTTTTTTTTTTTTTTGTTGTTGTTGTTGTTGTTTTGTTTTTGTTTTTGTTTTTTGTTTTTTTGATTTTTTTGTGCAGAATGTTTTCCATTTGATTTACTCAAAATTATCTGTTTTGCATGTTTAATGTTCTCCATTTCTTCTTTGGTCATAAATTCCTCCCTTCTCCAAATATCCAAGGGATAGATCAGCCTTTATTCCCATAATTTGCTTATAGTATCACCATTTATGTCTAAATAATGAATCATTTTTTTTCTTATCTTAATATAATACTTTGGATGTTGGTTAATGTCTAGTTTCCAGGTTTCCCAGCACTTTTAGTCAATGAGTGCATTCTTCTCCCAGAACATCGAGTCTTTCATTTTATCAAACACTAGATTACAATAATTGTTGACAATTCTGCATTGTATACTTATTTTATTCCACTGATCCACTATGTTTTTTGCCAATACCAAGTACCTTTGAAAGGTACTGTTATAATGGTTTTATTTCTATAAGTTCTAGACCTTATTTGTTTGCATTTTTCATTATTTCATTAATTCCTGACATTTTGTTTTTCCAGATGAATTTTTAAAATTATTTTTCTGATTCTAAAAAGCAAGGTCTTGGCAGGAGGATTAGAATGGCACTGAATAAGTAGATTAATTAGAATTAACATTTGATTAGATTAGCTTGGCCTACAAATGAGCAATTGATATATTTCTGATTGTTCAGATCTCACTTTATTTGTAGGAAAAGTGTTTTGTAATTCTGTTCCTATTTTTCCTGCCTTTATCTTAACAGACAGACATCCAAATATTTTATATGCCTACCATTATTGTCTTTTTCCTTTCCATACCTTGCTGCTAAGATTTATTGGTAACATATAGAAATACTGATAATATATTTGTTTATTTTACATCCTGTGGAACTGATAATGTTGTTAATTGTTTCTAGTAGCTTTATAGTTGATTCTCTGGAATTGTATAAATATAACATCATGTTATCTACAAAGTGTGATAGATTTTTTTCCTGCACAAATTACCAGATTCATTCAAAAATTTCTTCCATTCTATTTGCTTAAATTAACACTTCTAGTACATTACTGAATAATAGTGGTGAGAATAGGTAACCCTATCTTATTGTAGATGTGTTGAGCTTATCCTCATAAACATATAATATTTTCTGAAAGGTTTAGCTAGATGCTATTTATAATATTTAAAAGAACTCCATTTATCCCTATGCTCTCTAGTGTTTTTAATAAAAAATAGATGTTCTATTTTCCAAAATAATTTCTCTGCATGGATGGAGATAATTGTATGACATCTGTTACTTTGGTTTTTGATATAGACGGTTATGCTGATAGTTTTTCCTTATACTGAGCCAGCCTTGCATTTCAGATATAAATCCCAGTTGGGCATAATGTATTATGTTTCATGACAAGCTACTAGAATCTCTTTTCCCTAGGTTTTTGCATCAATATTAATTAGGGAAATAGGTTTGTAATTTTCTCTTTCTATTTTGGAGTTTTTTGGTTTCCACATCAATACAATTTCTATGTCATAAAAGAAATGTGGTAGAACAACTTCTTAAATCATTTTTTTCCAAATAGCTTACACAATATTAGAATTCATTGTTCTTTAAATGATGAAGAGAATTCACTTGTTCAGGAAATTTTTTTGAGGGGATTGAGTTAACTGATTTTCCAATTACATTTTCTAAAATGAACCTCTTTAATTATGTTATTTCCTTTTCTATTATTTGGGATGAGCTATATTTTTCTAAGGATTCATTCATATCCTTTACATTCATGTCATTTGTATTAGCATAAGTTTGGGGAAATTGTTCCTAATTTTTGCTTAAATTTCTACTTCATTCATGATAAGTTCATGCTGTTCATGATTCATACTGGTAACTTGATTTCCTTCTTTCCTTTTTCTAATCATATTAACCAAAATTTAATCTATTTTGTTGTGTTTTTTTCATAAAACTCAAATTTCAATTTTATTATTAATTCAAGTTTCCTCCCTTTCAACTGTATCGATGTCTAATTTAATTCAGAATTTCTGTTATTTAATTGGAAATATTTAACTTGTTCTAACTCTATCTTTTTTACTTGAACCCCCAGTTCGTTGGTCTCCTCTTTATCTATGTTATCCACAAGAACATTTAGAGACATAAATATTCATCATTTACTGTTTGGCTGCAATCCATAATTATTGGCATGCCATCTTATTATTGACATTTTCTTGGAAGAAATTATTGACTTTTCTATCATCTGTTGTTAGACTTACTCATTATTAATGATTGAATTATTTACTTTCTAATTAATTTTGGGTCTACTTTTCCATGGTCATTTATTAGAAGTATTTTTTATTGCATCATGATCTGAAAAGCATACATTTCGCACATCTGTCTTTCTATATTTGATTCAGAAGATCTTATGCTCTAAGAAGTTTTTGTAGAAGTGCTATGATCCACTGAGAAAAAGATCTATTCTGCTCTATCCCTTTTCAATAGTCTTCAGAGCTCTATCTTACCTAATTTTCTAAAGTTCTATTCACCTTCTAAACTTCTTTCTTGTTTACTTTGTGGTTGGATTTATCCACTACTTACTATTTTGTCGATCCTGGTTCTATTTTCCACATCATTAGTTTCTTCAGTGAAATATTTTATGTTTTCTTCAAAATTTTCACTTAATTTTTACTTTTGTTTCATTGATTTTATTTGCCTACTTGAGTCATTCGTTTCCATCTGTCAGATTCTAAGTTTTAGTAACTACATTTTTTTTTTCTATCAGTGTTTCATCTTCTTTTGCATTTGGCCAATTATAAAAATGCCCATGGACATGGAAATGGAAATTTTGTTCCATGGCTTTTTAAAAATTTCTCTAATTTTATTTTTAAGGTATTATTTTCTTTTTCAATTTGCTCAAATTGATTTTCATTTTTTAACAATTTTTTTTAATAATAGCTTTTTATATACAACACATATGTGTGGGTAATATTTCAACACTGGCCCTTGCAAAACCTTCTATTCCAACTTGTCCCCTCCTTTCCCCTCTCCTCTATATGGCAGGTAGACCAATACATGTTAAATATCTTTTTTTGTGTGTGTGTGTGTGTGGTTTTTTTTTTTGAGGCTGGGGTTAAGTGACTTGCCCAGGGTCACACAGCTAGGAAGTGTTAAGTGTCTGAGACCAGATTTGAACTCTGGTCCTCCTGAATTCAGGGCTGGTGTTCTAGTCACTGTGCTACCTAGCTGCCCCACATGTTAAATATGTTAAAGCATATGTATTTAACACATGCAATACATATATATATATATATATATATATACATATATATATATATATACACACACACACACACACACACACACATATATATATATACATATACATATACATAAAAGGATCTTAAAAGAGAGCTAGAAAAAAATGGGTAAAGGAAAGCTTTGCAATAGGTTCAGGATAACATATGTAGCTCATTAAAAGATAGAGTAGAAAAAGAAATCAACTCCCTGAAAAACAGAATTGTGAAATGGAAAAGATAAACAACTCCCAGGAAAACAGAATCTGTGAATTGGAAAAGGTAAACAATTCCAAAGAAAAGAGAATTTATGAACTGGAAAAAGAAAATAATTATTTTTTAAAAAACTTGGCAAATTGGGGAAACATTTCATAAAACAATACAACTCACTAAAAAACTCAATTGGACAAATACAAAAAGAAATAAAAAAGTTAACAAAGAAAATCATGCTATGGAATATTATTGTTCTGTAAGAAGTGACCAGTAGGATGATTTTAGAGAAGACTGGAGAGACTTACAAGAACTGATGCTAAGTGAAATGAGCAGAACAAGGAGATCATTGTATACTTCACCAACAATACTATATTATGATCAATTCTGTTGGACATTGATCTCTTCAACAATGAGAAGATCAAAATGTCTTCCAATGAACAGAAGCAATTACATCCAGAGAAAGAACACTGGGAAATTAATATGGACCACAACATGACATTTCTGCTCTTTCTGTTATCGTTTGCTTGCATTTTTGTTTTTTTCTCTCAGATTATATTTACCTATGTGGTAGGGACGAGATCAGATCCACCTTTAGGTCTAGCGCCAATCTGATTTTGGCTTCCACAGGGTCTGAAATCTGCTCTCTTTCCCTATAGAAATTATCAACACTTAGTTAGAGCTTGCATTGCCTTTTTGCTCATTTTAAGGAAAAAAACACAAAAGCTACAGTCTACTTATGGGAGGCAATGTCTTATGTCCAAGCTGCCTCTGTAGACAATAGCAAGTGGCAATGAAGCTGCCTTGAGATTAGCCATTGTGCTGAAATCAGTGGCAGAGGGAAGGCAGTATCTGCACTGGGAGCAGTGACTGTGGCTGCACTTGGATCATTCTGAGTCACTCCATTTGTTGGGTGGGTGTGTCCAGGTCTCTAGAGACTCCAGCATTTTGGGGTTATGGCCTTTACCCCTGTGTTTATAGCTTCTCTGCTGATCTACTGGTTTGCTGCCAGGGCAGAGTGGCAGCCACTGTGCTAAAGTGCTCCCCCCAGATTTTCCACCAGCAGAGACCACACCCCGCCCCTTTCCAGTCTGCTCAGCATGAGCTGTTTCTTGTGGTCTCACTGCCTGCCTGAGGTCTGTGCCTGGCCTAACCCCAGTCTGTCCCCATGCACGAGCAAAACAGATCTTTTCTGGAGAATTTCAAGAATATTTTCAGTTGGCAATATGTTGTACACCCAATATCCACAGGTTCTGACAGTCAAGCACTAATTCTGAGGCTGAATTTTGTTAAAATTGATTCAGGGTAAAGGAGAGCTTAGGAAGACTCATGTGTTCTCTCCAGCATCTTGTTACCCCCCCAACCAAATTGATTTTTAAGAAATAATTTATTTCTATATATTTTTATTTTTGCCAAATTCGTTTTTTAAAGAGTTGTTTCTTCTAGACATTTCCATATTTCCTCTTCCAAGCTTAGGTTTTTATTTTCGCCATCATTTTCTTTCATAATTCTCATTCCTGCACATTTTTTCTGTCATCTCTTTTTTAAGATATTTTTTGAGCTTTTTCAGGAGAGCCTTTTGAGCTTAACAAGAGTTCATATTCCCCCCTTAGATTTTATTCATAGGCATTTTCTCATTGTTACCCTCTTCCAGTCTTCTATTATGATTTTCCCTGACTGATATCTCTTTATGGGCAGAGCTTTTTTTTTTCTTTTGCTCCTCTTTTCACTTCTAAAATTTGAGCTCTGTTGCTTGGACACACAAGAGATATCCTCAAGCTTCTTTTGCATAATAACAGGGGTCTCTCATTGACTGTGTGGGGCCAATGGTGCTGCAGGCTTTGCCACTGGACTGGCTTGCTGAGGTTTACTGACTCCCAGGTTCTCTTCTATGTTTTCCCTGGATGTCTCACAGCTGAACTGCTGATGCATTGGCTTTCTAGATGAGGACACAGTAATCACTATTACTGTACTTTGGCTAAGTGACTCCCACTAAATTCCCAATGCTGGACTTCTCCAGGCTGTCCTAGATGTACCCTATGTCTGCCACAAAGGTCTGTCTTGAAGGCATATTTGAAGCTCAAAAATTACATTCCAAATGTTTCTGGGTTCTGTCATCGGGCACTTGTTCTGCCAAAAGTGTACACCACTCCTTCACCAATTCCTTCAATTTCTCTTTCATCATCTATTATTGAAGAAAACATTTCCAGTACAATATTGCATAATAATGTTGTTAATGGGCACCCTTGTTTAACCCTTGACTATATTAGGAATACTTCTAGGCATATAACATTCACATTACTTTGGGAACAGTACTTGCAATACAATGGCCACCCCCAAGAAGAAGCTTCAAGGTCTTTTTTGGGATCTCTCCCACATCTATGACTGAGACAAGGGAAGTCATCTTCTCTGTAATTGGCCAACATATAGACTATCCTTAAATGATCAGGGTGTGAAATACATTTTTGTGAATGGTTCAATAGGAGAAGGTTTGTCACTGAGTGTTGCAGAAGAGTGGGTGACAAATGCAAAGAATAAGTTGGATCATGTGATAATTCAAATACACTTTTAATTCTGTATCTGTGGAGGTTGTTCTCAAAATCAGAATGGCAAAAAACAGCTGCGTTTTTCTTCACAAACATAAATAGCTATCAGTTAAAAATGTTTATTCTCATCTCCTGTCACTATCTTAGGTTCCCTCTGCAGTATGTAGTGCCAGTTGTCCTGCTGGATTCAAGAAGTTGCCTTTGGAGGGGAAGCCACCTTGTTGCTTCAGCTGCTCCCCATGCTCAGAAGGAGAAATCTCCAGTCATAGGGGTGAGTTACTGCAAGGAATCCTAGTTCTTGGTAATTTGGGGCAGTACTAGCATGTCTCTTTGGGTCTTCACTGTGGATGTGATAGGGCAATAAAAAAGTGAAGGTCACAAAAAAGAGGGAGAAACAATGAGGAGAAAAATATTTTTTAGGAAACAGAATGCTGAAAGCAAGGGTGGATCTGGTGTGTCACTGAAGCATTCCAGATGCTAATTTCAGTTCTCATGGACCTGAAACATAGGGTGAAAATAAGGTGAATCCGATATTTGAAATACTAGTTAAAAAAATCCAATGAAGGATTCAAAGAGAATTTTTCTTTTAATTAATTGATGAAATGAAGGGATTAAAGGGTTACCTTTTCATTGTTGAATATATCCTGGAAATGGTTCATTTCTCTTGGGATTTTGAAAAGGAAAAATGACAAAACAAAAGAAACATGTTTTCTGTAAGAAACTTGCCAGATATTTGGTAAGTCATTATTCAATCAATCAATCAATAGTCATTTAGTATGAGAAGAAGTTGGTCATAAATAATGGGACAGAGTGATAAAGAGGAGGTGAATCCTTCATTAAGGGAGATTCTATTTCAACAGAGGAGACAAGAAGACACACACTGTATCTACCAAGAAAATGTTTAAAAATTCATATAAATTCAACAATAGTAATTGTTGAAAGATGTAAACTGGGAGATGGAAAGAATGAGGAAGTATTGATATAGGCACCACTTTAACTTGAGTTGTTGCCCAACCCAACACAGGAAAAATCTGGATGTTTGATGCTAAAGGTCTCCACTGTCTAAGCTTACTGTCCTTAGTGATTAGGTTAAGAAGAAAAGGTGACATCACTTTATGTAAAAGGAATAAAGAGAACTTGAACCAAAGCCAACCAGTGATCAAGGGCAAGAATAGTTTTGATCTGACCAGTGTACCAAGTAACTTACCAGTGACTGTGTCATCCCAGTAAAGAGAGAATGGGGTTTTGTGTTCTATGGAAGCAGAAGGACTTGTTGCAGCTCTCCTGACTATTTCCTGCTGTGGGAATCTAGGGAAATGTTTTAATCTAAATTTTAAGTCCTTGTTTGTCTCCTGCAGATGCTGAACTGTGTCAGAAATGCCCAGAGGATGAATATCCCAATGAGCAGAGAGATCACTGCCTCCCCAAGACTGTGACCTTCCTGGATGTGAATGACCCTTGGGGGAAGGCAGTGACAGCTGTAGCTCTTTCACTCTCATTGCTCACTGCCCTGGTTCTGTGGGTCTTTGTGAAATTCCAAGACACTCCCATAGTGCAAGCCAATAACAGGAACCTCAGCTACCTGCTCCTCACCTCCCTTTCCTCCTGCTTCCTCTGCTCCTTGCTCTTTGTGGGCCGTCCCACCACTGCCTCCTGCCTTCTGCAACAAACAGTATTTGCAGTTGTGTTCACAGTGGCTGTTTCCTCCATTTTGGCTAAAACCATCACAGTGGTTCTGGCTTTCAGGCTTACAGGACCAGGGAGCAGGATGCGGATATTCCTTCATCCTAGAGTGCCCTACTGTGTTGTTCTCATCTGCTCCGGAATTCAAGGGCTTTTCTGTGCCATCTGGTTGGGGACCTCTCCCCCCTTTCCAGAAGCAGACACACACTCTGAATCCAGGCTCATCATCCTCACATGTAATGAGGGCTCTGCTTTTGCATTTTACTGTGTCCTGGGCTACATGGGCTTTCTGGCCCTGGGAAGCCTCACCGTAGCCTTCCTGGCCAGGAACCTGCCTGATGCCTTCAATGAAACCAGGTTCATCACTTTCAGCATGCTGGTGTTTTGCAGTGTCTGGATCTCTTTCCTATCCACATATCAGGGCTCCAAAGGGAAAGCCTTGATGATAGTGGAGATCTTCTCCATTTTGGCTTCCAGTGCCGGGTTACTGGGCTGCATTTTTATTCCCAAATGTCTTGTGATTCTCCTGACATCATGGGAAAATAACACAAAACAGAACAAGAATCAAAGGCCTTCCAGGAGCAAGAATTTATCTTTTTTTAAAATTTGATGTCTTTATTTTCCCCAGTTTCATGTAAAACACTAATTTTATCTTTATATTTAAAGCTTTGACTTTCACATTCTCTCCTTTCTTCCCCAAGCCCAGAAGCATCGAGCTTCCACATGCGCAGTTGCATAAAATATTTTATAAATATCATAATGCCTACATGCATCATTCCTTAGCTTAATAAAAAGAACCTATATATATATATATATATATATATATATATATATATATATATATATATATATATTTAAACCTGTGTTACATCATCAGTTTCATCATAAAGCCCTTGAGAGTACTTTTGGATCATTGTGTTGTTGAAAAACAAAGTTATTTGCAGGTGACCAGTCTGCTATATTGCTTGACTTTGTACACATTATCTTTTAGTTTTCATATTTTCATGTATATCTTTCCAGATTTTTCTGGTCATTATACATAGAGAATCATCAAAGTATTCCATCACAATTACATACCACAATTTCTTCAATCATTCTGCATTTGATGGGAATTCTCTCAATTTCCAATTCTTTCCCCAAGTGACATCCAGATTTTTGTACATATAATTCCTTTTCCTTTTTTCTTAATACTTTTTGGGTTTCAAGCCATGTTAGTTTTAGGTGGCTGAATTTGCCTAATTTTATGGCCTTTCAACATAGATCATATATTTTTATCAATATCAATTGGGGATTGGCTCATGTTTTAATATATTTCATTCCTTTATCTATACATTTGAGAAGAGCTGCTACATCAATGAAAGTTGCTTCAAAATTGTTTTTACAATGACTGTTGCTAACTGTATTTCTCCCATTAATTCCATTTTTTTCAATTTATCCCTCATCAAAGGGGTTTACTTCTCACCACACTTTTCACAATATCCCTTCTTTTCTCAGCCTACCCCCTTCTCATATTCATTTTTCCTCCTACTAGCTTGCAAAATAATATGGATTTCTATAACTATATTGAGTGTGTATGTTATTTCTTCTTACAGTCAGTTTGACTGATTGTAATATTCACTCACTGTCCATCCCCTCCTTTCTTCCCCTCCACTAAATGCTGTGTTTCCTCTTTAATAGAAGATAATTTATGCCATTCTCCTTCTCCTTTTCCCTTTCTCCCAATTCATTCCTCCAGCCCTATAATTTAATGAAATTTCTTTCAAAAAGGATTCTTTCATGTTCTTATTCAATTCACACCTATGCACTCTCTTAATACACACTCCTTCTAACTTCCCTAATAATGGGAAAATTTCTCATGAATTACATGGAAGAATGTCAACAGATAAATCAGGTTAAGTCTCTTATCATTTCCACTTCCTGATTAATTACTTGTGATTTTCCTGAGTCCTGTAAGTGAAAGTCAAATTTTCTGTTCAGCTCTGGTCTTTTCCTCACAAATACTTGGAATTCTTCTATTTTCCTGTATTTTTCTGTTTTCCGTAAGGTTTCTCATCAGTTTTACTGGGCAGGTGATTCCCCACAATCCTCTCTGGTTATACAAGGCTCTCTTTATCAAAACCATTGGATCTGGTCTGAAGCATCTCATTGTTGAAGAGAGCCACATATTCCTGAATTGATCATCATATAACCTTGTTGTTGCCATGCACAATGATCTCCTGGTTCTGCTCTGTTCACCATCATCAGCTCATATAAGTCTCTCCGGGCCTCTCTGAAATCTTCTTGCTGGTCGTTGTTATAGAACAATAATTAGAGTAGAATTTTTTGGGATATTTCTGGGATAAAAGGCTTGAAGAATGTAATAGGAACAAGGCCTTCCTGAAGTACACAATATATGACTCTGTTACAATAAGTAGAATGTTACCACCAAGTGCTACAATTTATGATTGTTACAATAGGCAGACTTACTGCTAATCTCTGTTTAATGTTCAATGCAAGTCACAAGGAAGAGCAGGATGTGTATCTGTAATCTTGAAACATTCACTAAGTAACCTGAAGAGTCTAGTGTTTTTGCAATATGAGCTTAGAGAAAATACAGACCCTGGCTCTCAGAACAATAAATGGAATGCTTAGATGGTACCTGGCTGGTTCCTGCACTTTTGTTTCCACACTCATCCTAGTTGGGGGAGCGGGCATCCACATGGGGCACTCAGCTAGACCTGAATGCCATTGCAGAGGAGAGGGGCCTCTTGATGAGCTCTAGGATTTAGGTAAAAGGTAAAATCACTTTATCTCCAGGCTAACACAAGAATTAGGTAGAAGTAATACTGAGTTTTGTACCACTGATACCTATGTAGTGCACATATTGAATCAGAATGGGGCAAAAGCAATTAGGAGACAGGGACCTAGGATGTTACCTGAAAGTATTAAAGAAGCTAGGAAAGGAAAGAGAATTGGGAATTACTACAGGACAGTTACAGGAATTTTTAGAGTTTATAGAAAAATGCTGTTTTTGGTTTTCACAAGAAGGAATAATTCATGTGGAGAAATGGAAGAGAGAGGGAAAATCAATGAGTGAATATTTTAGAGAAACAGGGCCAGGAGTTTTTCCAGTTATTATATTTTCTAGCTGAAACATTTTGAAAATCTCTCTTCTGCCTCCAGAGGGGGCTGTTTTAAGTTCTAGAGTGCTTAAAGTAGATTTATCTGCTAGTTCTGTGGAGGAAGAAGACTTGCCCCAAGTTATAGAATGTGTAAATGTTAAGAAAAAGGATAATTCACAAAACCTACAGATCCCTGGGTAGAGGAACAGATCTGAAGGGAAACTAAATTCTTACAGAAATGAATTAAGTAGATGAGTTCAGGAGGCAATTAAGAGAGCTAAAGAAAGAAGAGAAGACATCTTTTAGAAATGCAGTTAGCTTTGCCTGTTATTGAAACCGCAGATCCAAGTAATCCAGGACAAAATAGGAGAGAATATCAATCAATGGACTTGTAATTACTGAAAGTGTTGCATCAGCTGCTTCCAGTGATGGTTCCAATAGTCCTCATGCCTTTACCCTGTTAGATTCAGTCTCATGAAGCGCCTCGCCTCCTTTAACCAGGTGTTCAATGGCAAAAACCACCTTAGAAGGAGGACATTATTTAATCTGGAAGGCAGCCGTTTTTTAGGAATGGCAAGACCAAGTCCAGATCAATGATCACACCTGGGTCAGAATCACCTTTGAGATTCTCACTGGAATGGGAGTAGTTAGTCAGTTAAGAAATCAATCAAATTATGAATAGCTTATGAACAAATGATGAAGACAGCTAGAGCAGCATGGGTAAAGATACTTGGGGAAACTGGCAGAGAGACAGCAGACACAAAAATCATCCAGGGACTTAATGCGGCCTTGGCTGAGTTTGTCAGTCACTGAATGACAGCAGTTCAGTGTTCTCTCAGGGATGGGGAGATAGCCCACATTTCATTAAGACAACTTGCCCTTGAAAATGCTCATGGAGATTGTAAAAATGCATTATCTGGGGCCAAACCAGAAATGTCTTTAGTAGAAATGTTCTAAAGCTGTCAGAAAGTTGGAACTCCTTTCAAGCCCCGGCAATGACTGCTGTGCTGAATCAGGATAATCACAATCTCAGAGTTTTTCAAACTGCCATGGATGCTATAATTGGGGACAATGGGGTCACATGAAGATAAATTTTAGTAACCAGAAGGTTTCACCACGTTGCAATTCAGCAGATAAACTTTTGAATTTATGTCTAAAATGTTGGAAGGGCCCAGAGTTGTGCTTTTCAATGTCCTTCTCAGTATAACATGCAGGCTAATGAGATATTGGAAACTCTTCTCAGGGCCAGCTCCAGCCCCAGATGATGGAAACCACACTTTCCCTTATTCCCCCCAAACTGTGTCTGCAACCAATACCTTAAATCCTACTTATTGACAATAGCAGCGGTAATACATGTGACTCCGGGAAGGACAGGCCTTGATTTATGTTTCTCGATGTCACATTGAGTGACTGACCATGTGGGAAGATGTTCTCTCAACACTAGAGTCTCGCGTCTTCTTCCTTTGGGCATAAGAGGGCTCATGTCAGCACTTAATTCACAGTCACTGCAAGGATTTATGGCTATTCCACAAGCAGTAGATCCTGATTTCTGAAGGGGAAATGTGTATTCCTCGCTTGCTGCTCCTCACCAGGACATTAAGTAAAAAGCAGGAAAGGACAGCACAGTTACTGATAATATCTTACAAAAGAGTAGAAAGAGAATATTAACATGTTCTGGAAGTACAGGAAAAGAGGAGTTCGGGATGCAATCTGTAGCTGATTCTAGGCCACTTTTATGGTTGGAAATAGAAGGAAAACTCTTTGAAGGGTCGGTGGACACAGGAGCTCATAAGTCGGTGATGTCACAGTGCTTTTGCTCAAGCTTGGCCAACATACAAGCGCACAAACCTTTATTAGGCATAAGTGCTACATGGTTATTGCAGACAAAGGAGGATAAAAACGGCCGTTCAAATCTGAGGCTTCCTACTTCACTGTGCAGAGGACGGGCCAGGCCCCTCCCTGTGCAGCTCAGGGCCAGGGACAGCCCTCTCCTTGGCAAAGGAAGCTGGACTCTCTCTCAGGGACATCTAGCAAGGGGGGGATGTGAGGGTTCCTAAAAATGCCCTGGGCCTTCACTGGAGCTCTTTATCCTGGAACTAAAGGAAAGCCTATGGCTCCCTGGCCCCTACTTTTGGGGCCTTCCCAGATCCATTTTCTAGGCCTTCCTACCCTTCCCCAGCTGCAGCCAATGGGATCCCCAGCATTGCCTGAGTCTCAGGTCCTGTGGGGCCACCATGTTCTCCCCTTCCTGGCTGCTCCATCCCAGAAGCCCCTTCTCCCTTTGCTGAGTGGGTATGATGAGAATAATTTCCAACAACAACAACAACAACAACTGGCATTTTTTGGCCCTTTAAGGTGAGAAAAATCCCCTGTGTGTATATAGTGTACCTGTATATGTATGAAGTTGTAAAAATGCACATGGACATATATTCTTACACACTTTTTGTTTCCTTTGAGCTCTGGAGCCACGTGCTTCCAGAAGACATCTTCTGCCCCCCAGGTGTGTTCTCTGTTTTTTATACACAAGGTCCTGGCACACAGTAGGGGCTTAACAAATGTTTCTTCCATCACCCACCCCTTTGTATTTCAATTTTCCTTTGGCTTTATTTTGCTTTTTTTGCTCAGCCATTGTTCAATCATGCCCCTCTCTTTCTGGCCCCATTTGGGATTTTCCTGGCAGTAATACTGGAGTGCTTTGCCATTCCCTTGTTTACCTCGTTTTAGACATGAGGAACTGAGGCAAACAGTGACTTGGCCAAGGTCACACAGATAGTAAATGTCCGAGGCCAGATTTGATCTTAGAAAGATGTTTCCCTGACTCCAGGCCAGGGCTCCCACCCCTGCCCCACCCAGCTGCCCCTTCTTCCTTTAGTTCTGTACATGTTACATCTCCCCCAGAGGAAGGTAACCCAGAGGGGGAGGGCTGTCACTTTTACTAGGCGTCTAATAAATGTGTGAGGGGTGAATCGAAGGCCTCTCCAGCTTTTGGGGGGATACACAGAAGGAGTGTCCCAGGAGGAGGAGGCCTCCAGGGCTGGTGAGCTGCTAGAATGGACCCACGTCCCAGGGAGACCCCGAATCCTGGGAAACCCGAGTGTGCAGGGAAAGTCCTGGAGCGTCCGGCTCGCCCCCCGGGCTGCAGTAGTAACTGCCAGGTATAAAGTGCCCACTGTGGGCCGGGTGCTGTGCTGAGCCATTCACAGACATTAACTCATTTACTACTAATCATGATTGTGGCCAGAACTGGGAACAGAGCAAGGGGCTGAGTCAGTGGGATTGACAGAGACAATGGTTCCCTCCTTCAGCCTGGCTCAGGGGGATTAGTCTGACCCTACAAGGAGATGTTGGGCCGGAACCGGAAACAAGGCCCTGAGTGGGACTGAGGAGACAGTGGTTAAACCCAGGTCAGCATTGATTTAATCCTACAACAAAGAATGGTTCCCAGGGGTGTCATGACAGGGGTGTGCTCAGTGTGGGGCACAGAAGGACGAGCTCTCAGGCCCAGAAGAGACAAGCACCAGAAGCTCTCGGGGCAGGGACAGATTCATCCCATCGTCCTCCTTGGTGGTGGCTGAGGCTGGAGCACAAACCTGTGGAGTCGGGGGGAATCAGAGGCAGAGAAGGAGGTGGGAGCTCAAGCTCTGGGATGGAGGAGAGAGAGAGGCCCCCAGGAAAGCTAACGGGGCCAGGAAAGGAGCCGAGACTTGGAAAGAGACAAATAAGGATTTGGACTTTAACCCCGGCTGCACTTGTGGTGATTACTGAAGTGAAAGGAAGCTCCCAGAGACCCCAAGGAAACCGAAACCAAGAACATTACAAATAATAATAATAATTACTACTGTTTATGGAGCCGGGCCCTGTGCTAAGGGCTTCACAATCACCTCATTTGATCCTCACTGCACCCCCAGGAAGTAGGTGCTATTATTATCCCATTTTACATCAGGGCAAACTGAGTCAATCAGAGGGATTTCCCAGGGTCCCACAGCCAGCAGGTGCCTAAGGCTGCAGTAGGACTCGGTTCTCCCTGGCTCCAGCCTGAGCTCCATGTTCTGCCCCCTTAGCTGCCCCTTTGTTCAGGCCAGGTGCCCCTGGAGCTCCTGACTTAGCCCCTGCCCTCCCCCTTAGCTTGGCTCTCTCTCTTCCCAGAGAACAATAGACTTGGCCAGAACCATGGAGAGCCCTGGGCCCCTCCCCCACAGGCCCCACTGTTCTGCCTGAGGCTGAACTAGATCATGGACCTGGAGCCAGGAGCCCTCCGAGGTCAGGAGTCTGACCCCCTCCTGCTCCAGAAGACACCCAGGGAGGTCAGGGATCTCAGGCAATCACAGAGATCAGCTGGGATCCCCCTGGGGGTAAATGATGGGGGATCAAAGGAGCCTGTGCTGAGAACTCCCTCTGTGCCGGTCAGTGTGAAAATCAAAAGCCACATGGGAGGTTTGGGAGCTCCTGGTCCCCGGTTCTAATGGCAAAGAGGCCCAGAGAGGGGATTGAGCTTCAAGGCCTGGGAAAAGGTGCTCAGGGAGCCCTGGCAAAGCAGGGGCAATGTGGCCTGTTCTTGTGTATTACTCCCATTGATACAGTGACACAGGTCAGATATGGGCGCTCCTGAGGCCCTCGGGAATCCCCATTTGCTTCTGTTTTAGGAGCTGTGATCACTGGGGAGGCAGCGCCCTGAAAGTCCTTCCCTTCCAGGAGGATGATGGGAACATATTAGATGCACCTCAGATGCCTGGTTCTGAGTCCTTGCTGTTGGGCCTTCTCTCTGTGGAAGGAAATGAAGAGCCGTCCTGCTGCCAGTCCCCCTGTGTGTCTCCTGTTCCCTTTTCTAGCCAGGATGGCAGTCGTCTCGTCAGTGTTCTGGATGGGCTGCAATGGTCCCCTCAGAACCTGGAGCATCAGTTCCCCCTTGTCTTTACCAGAAATTCACTCCAATATCCCCAGACAAAAGCAGTTCCTGAGGAGGGTCAAAGTCAAAAGAAACAAAGTTCTGTGGAATTCCCAGAGTTCTCTGCCAGAGGGGGAGGGCTGACTGAAGTCTCCTTGTCCAAAGGGCTCCCAGCAGGATCCCAGATGAATCCACCTGGAAATGAAGTCCTTACAAACCACTGGTCTCTACCACAGCTTCTTTACTCACAAAATGTCCCAGGAAATGTTGTGGTTCTTGTGTGTGTGTGTGTGTGTGTGTGTGTGTGTGTGACTGAAGCCTCCCTCATTCCCCCAATATCCTCTGTGAGGAGCATTTTGAGGAGACCCCACACAGGAGTCATAATGAAGCTTTGTTTTAACATTATTTTTTCCCTCAGATTATTCCAAAGTGGGAAGAACAAGCCCCAGAGAGGACCCTGACCTCCCCATGTGGAGGGGCAAGTTCCCTGAAGGTCCAAGAGTGGATCTTCCATTGGAAGGGACTCAGATTGGACAGGGACAGTTAAGTGACAGGAGGCAAGTTCTAATCTGGCCTCAGGCATTTACTGGGACCACTTTGTGACCCAAGGCAAGTCCTTCACCTCATTTCCCTCAGTTACTTCATCAGTCAAAGGCCTTGGAGGGGGAGCGGCAAAGCCCTCTAGGGAAACCTCAAGATGGGGTCACTGAGGATTAGACCTGACCAAAAGGACTGAACCTTGCAGGGCCCATTTCCTGGATCTAGAGAAGGAAGGGACCAACCTAGCATCACAAGGTCTCTGAGGTCTCTTCTGACTATATGCTCCTTTATCTTGTTATAGGTAATCAAGTGGGGAAGATGGCCTGGGATCACATAGCAAAGGCAGATTTACCAAAGTAGTTTGTATTTGATTCTCTTCATTTTTCATCCTCAGCTCTGACTGGTTTTCGCTGCCAGGAGCAGCATCCCCTCCCCCCAGGACTAAACTGATTTCCTGAAGTGGAATCACTGAGCAATATGTCCCCATCTCATGCACCCGGGGGCCTCTCCCTCAGATTGGAGGCTGAAGGATGGAGCCACAAGCTCTGCTCCAAAGGCTTTCTGACTGCAGGAGCTCCCCTGTGACCTTCTCTAAGGGCAGTGGTTGGGAGTAGGAGGGAATTAGCTTTTGGGTAAAACCTCAGGATTGTTCTGCTCCATATTGTGTAAGGGCAGGCAAGTCATTCTAATCCCCTGGGAGTCATTTCCTCATCTGTAAAGTCGAGATTTCATGAAAGATTTGCTGCAAATGTCTCTGGGACTTCAGAAGTCTTTGCTCCCACCGCCCAAAGTGCAAAGGTGAAGCTGAAGATCCTGTGATATTAATCTCAGGTGGGGAAGATGGGCCTGCAGGTGTCTTTGTTCTCCTTGTTGGAGAGAGGAAATCTGTCCTCAAAATCCTGGACTGAGGAACCTCTGAGGCTCCTTTCATCTCTAACAGAGGGATGTTACAATCCTACAGAAAGAGTAAGACCCACTAGCAGAGGAAAACTCTGAGCACCAGACTTTCTATAATGACTTTTCCAAATGGATTTCACTGCGCCCTGAGCCTGGGACCTGGCTCACGTGGACCCTGATGCAGGGAACTTATGAGCATCAAGGCTACAACTTTACTGACTTTTAGGAAAATTATGATCTCTGAAGGATTTAATAAATCTTGTGATCTACAATGGAATATTTCATGAGGTTTCTCCATCACAGGCTGAAGTCAGGTCACAAAACTATTTTCCAACAAAAGGCACGTCTGGGATGGAGCCTGACTTGGCACAAGGACAGAAAGGTCAAAATATAATTTTGCACTTATGATTTCCCTGGATGCAGGGACTCAGCTGGAGATGCCCCAGGCAGGCTGGTCCCCAGAATTCTTCTGAGACTGAGACTTCTCTGAGGAAAATCGAGTAAGACGAATGGACCCAATAACTATCTAAAAATAACTGTACGTGGAGACAGAGAAAAAGTATATAATGGTCCCTCATCTTACACCTTTGTCCTTGTCTTGCACATGGACCTGACTAATATCCCACTGTTTCCTCCAGTGTGACCTGGACATCAGAGCCCGGGCTTCTATACATAGACAGGCCGTGTCTGGTGCTGACAAGTTCCTCCTCAGTCCCTGACTCAAGCAGCTGACTTGGCTGGAGCATGAGGAGTTGCTCCATTGCCTCAGAGTTAAAACTTTGCTTACTGTTCAGGGAGATGTGGCCCCATATTGTGAGAAGCATTTCTCACCTCGTTTCTTCCCTTGCTGTGTCTCTGCTGCTGCAGCTTCCAGGGTCTGGGCAGGACTGCTATGAGGATCAACCCATGCGTTACATCCCTGGAGATGTGGAGATCGGCTTCTTTCTCCCCCTACAGTCACCTGAAGTGAGCAATGTCACAGGAGCAGAGCGGTTTCAGAGGCCTCCTAACAAGGCTTGTAGGCCTTACACGTAAGTGTCTCTCTCTGCCTGTGCTTATTTCCACTACTAGGATGCAAGAAAAGTCCTCATTGCTCAGCATGAGTTGGGGTGCTCTCCCCTCTCCCTGTCTCGTCATGTTTGTATCTTCTTGGCAGCTTCCATTGTGTCTCCTTAACATCAGAGTTGAAGAAAGCAAACCCCTCTCCCCTCCTTTCCCCTTCCCATTTCCTATCAAACAGGTCATCCCCAGGCCACTCAGTCCTTACCAGGGTCAGTGTTTTCTCTCCCTCCCTTCCAGGTCATCCTGACTTCATGGAAATAGTGTAGGGTTAATGGCCTGAAGCAGCAGAAGTACTTGGGCCGTGCTGCCTTTCTATGCTAGGACAGAGTTCTTGCTGAGTGTACAGATCCTGAGCTAGGGGAAATCTGCCCCTTTCACAGGAAGGAAAGCTGTGTCTCTTCTCCAGCTTTGCCTACCTGACAAGAGAGCACCCCTTGTTAGGAAGTCATGGGACCCCTCCTTCAGGAAATTTAGGGTTAGGGATAATTCTACTCCTCCCACCTCATTTGTGCATTGGAAACATGAGCTTATGTTACTCCTTCCTGTGGGTAAATGAATTTATCACTGTTTTCTATTCTTTTTGGAAGAAGTAATGTTGTCATGAAGGTCAGTGTGTCCTAACTTAGGGAATCTCAAAGGTACTGAATAAATTAGGCCTGATGGAGTCGGAAACTGAGGGATGGGAAATTTGACTTTATTTGGAAAAGACAGAATTGTGCAGGATGGAGCTCTAGCAAGTTCTCAGCCTTGCAAATGCCTTTATGAAATGCCTGTTCCCTCTCAGGGATGTTTAGAGAATTCTGTTTCTCGAGGTAGTGTGAGAGGGGCTTCTTTTCATTTCTCAAGCTAACTCTTCCTGAACCCGATGAACCCGGGACAGATGGTGTTTATTTACTTTCTGGGATTTTGACAAACATCCTGACCTTTGTGCTGCTTGCATAGCTCTTAGTTTTATGCATTATCACAATCAACTCTCTTTGCAAATCCCTCCTTTCTATAGCAGGATCTCAGTATACAGGCATGCAACACTCAAATATAACCGTTTGCAAATCTGTGCTGTTGCAAAAAAAATTCAGACTCCTCCACCGATTTATGGATCATTTCCCTCTGTTACATCAGAGAAGTTCATTGGCTCTTTACTGTATGTTCTGCTGGTTGAAGACAAACCATATGTTTCACTGAATGGTTCCTTGGCAGATAAAAGTTCTTTTCTGAAGCTTGTTGTAGTCTTATGTTATTATTTAATCCCTCTGGACTCTCTTTTCATTTGTACTTTTCTTTCTACATATAAATAAAAATTCTCTACAAATCAATATTAATAAATTATAAACATTTCATTGCAGTTGTGTATATTTTTGTCTAAGAAACAAGGCCATTAAATGATATGAATTATTGGTTATCCCTTTAATGCTTTAGTATCCTTGTTTTTGTTCTATTTGTTGTTCAGCATTTGGAAAAGTGGGAAGTTTGACCTAGAGGGGAAGTGTCCCCACCCATTGGTGATACATTAAACAAAAATCCTGTTCTAAATTAAATGTCCTTTTATGTTTTATGAATTATTTAATTTTTACCTTGAGAACTGCAGCCACGGAGAAGGCAAGGACTCCATACTGTCAACATCCATGATAATTGGATGGAAATTGAATATAAGTGAGTGTAATGTCACGCTAACCTTCTCCACCCATTAAAACAAGCCCAAAGTGTCTGAGAGGTACTCGCTATTAACAATATTGTACAAGGTTTGGCCAGTTTTTAAACATGGCCTAAAATAATAAAGCTATAGGTTTTTGCTATTGGGCTCCTGGTTGAAGATCTGGTAATAAATCAAAATCTTAGAACTGATTTTTCTTCTCAGATCATGAGAGAAAAGAAAAAAGTAAGGAGAGAGAAAAGATAAACCAGGAACTCATTTTATAGGAGATATTAGATAGGATCTGCGGCACATTGTGTTCTCACACCTATTGGAATTTAGGTGTGTAATTTCCTCCTTTTTTAAAGGACCTCTTTGCCAAATACTCAGATACCAAAATATCCTCAATTTTCATAGACAATGATGATGTCTATGAAATCTTCCCTTATTTCTTCAGGGAAATATGGTCTTACTGTACAGTGTCCATATATATCAGTGACTCTAACCAATCTAATTACTCTTTTTCCACCTTGCATCACAGTATCTTATTTCTCCCTCCCATTATACTCTAAGGTTTCTAGAAGCAACAAGTATCCATGTCTTCTTGTGGAATCAGTGAATGATGCAAGCAAGCAGAGTTTCATTAGGACATAAAACCAGTAGTCCTCATGCATTAAGAAATTACCAAAAAAAGAATACTGGAACAATGTGTATGGAAAGAGGTTATTTTTAATTCAAATGGAAGGAGCTAAACAGCTATTGCAGTTCTTACTTGTGTCTGATTGTTGGGAAAGTCCCTCTTCTAAAATGAATTCTGTGTGAAGTTTGCATCAATGTTCTATAACATTTACCATTAATTCACCAGATATATTGAAAAAAATTACCAGCAACTCTTCATGGCTGCCTTCACCCTTCATGAGATTAACAGGAATCCCAATTTGTTGCCAAACATTTCCCTGGGATACCGTGTGTACAACTCCTATTCCAGTGAAGAAAGGACCTTGGAGCACTACCAGTGGTGGCTGTCTGGAACATATCAGCCCCTCCCTAATTACAACTGCAGAGAGCCAGGAAAGATTGTGGCTGCCATTGGAGGAGCCACATCAGCTCTCTCTGTTCAGATGGGGACCCTGCTTGACCTCTACCATTTACCCCAGGTGAATGAGATAGAACCTAATACATTCTCTGTTCTTCTGTACAACCTAGGAGTCACAGCAGTAGTATTGGTGGTAGAAGTAGCAGGAGCAGCAGCAGTAAAATAAAATGCATTTATGTATATCTTTAAAAAATTAAAAAAATGTTTTACAAACGTATTTCTTTTGATCTTCACAACAAACTCATAATGAAGATGTTCTTATAACTTCCATTTACACTGGAGGTTATTGTGACTAAGAAAAGTTAAATTGTTATCATGCAGCTATGATCAACTGGGATATTAATTAAACTAGGTTTTCTTAGATCAGTTTAACTCTCTAGTGACTGAATAAATTCACTCTTGTCATCATCAGGGAAAATGAACAACTCCTGGAAAATCAACCATATTGTAAGTCAAGAAGGCATTTAACCTTCAACCCAAAAAAGGATCTGAAAGCAAAACTAGTTCTATTTGCCCATTATACAGATTAGTTCAGTAATGACTGGAGAAGTTAAAGTGTTTACTGGACATTACACACTTCACTGGTGGAAGAGAACTGATTAAATGTTACCATTCTGGACTTTAAGTTAAATGAACTTTCAGTATTTTATACCTCATTCTATGAACTTCATTCTTCATAATCACTTAGTCCCTCACTATTAGTCCAGAATTTATTGAGATGAGAATTATTTATAAAAGGAAACTGAGCATGAGCACTGATGTATAAGGTGCTTGTTTTAGGCAGCCCTGGGAAGCTTATCCACAGAGCTGTCCTAAGAACTTCATATTTACATTTACGAATGGACAAGAGTTTGAGAATATTATTCACGTTATTAACTTTAATAATGGGCACAGAAGGAGAGCAGAAACATTAGGTGCAAAAAGTGACATTTCAGAAAGCACCTCATCTTTTCCAAACTGAAAAGAGACCTCTCTGAGCACTGTAGTTTAAGCTGGCTGCTTAGTGAACTCTGTCAATGGTCAGTCAAATCAGTGACTGTTTTGTGTATTCAGAAGAAAGAAGAAAATTGGGGATGATTTCATGGAAGAGAAATAATGAAAATTTAGATTGTTTCCTTTAAAGCAAATAGAGATCAGTATTGAATGTGGAAGTATGGATATGAAAAGGTGAAGGACTAGAAGCCTCTCTCCATTTCTATCCACATTCCTTATTTTAAAGCTCTCCTGATTTAATCTAACATTATTTAACTATTGTTTCTTTACAGATACAGATTCAGTTTTTAAGGCTCTTGGAGAAAAAGCAATTGGGATCTTTGTTGTATCACTAACATTAAAATTATAAATAGTCCTGACCATATACTTAGAGAAGAGTAAAAACAAAAACTTCTAAGCTCAAAGAGTATAGGAATTAACTCTAGATGTCCTTGTGGAAACATGACTGAACTGTCTGAGGGAGGGATTCATGAGAAGCCTTCATCTAGAGCCTTTGTTGCCAGATGATATAAACAGCAGGAAGTCTGGTCAAGAGAAGAGGCAATCTCTTCTATTCTGGGATTATTTTTCTTTGATCCTGATCAGACAGAGCATGGCTGGATAAGTTGAATAAGTCTCCTTCACAAAAAGGCAGAATCTTCCCTACTGTGACGTGTGGGTATATATGTGATCCTCAGCTCTGAAATACTATTTGTCATAGAGGATTTGAGTTTTTATCAGCCCTCTTATGCAATCCACGAATATCTGTATTCGTCAGAGACAAATATCCTTGACAGAGATTGTGGTAATGATCATCAAATTTTCAAACAGGCGTTCTGATGTGTCTTAGAGAACAAACAATACATATGAAGTTGTGTCTGATGATAGTTAATGTGGGCTCATCTGTAGAGTAGAGTAATGGGGTATAAAGAGTCATGAATGTCTTACATGGTGTTAAACCATGTTCTCTTTTTCCATAGTTTTCATGTGTATGAGAACTTTAGAGAAGCATTAGACCACTTATGTGCAGTTTAGGACATGTTTCAGCTGTTTTTAATCATTTTACAATTGTATTTATTTATTTTCTTAAATGTTTATAAGCACTTTGTTACTATATCATATTTTATTTTTTCCAATAATAGCATGTCAAAAACAATTTTTTAATATTTTGAGCTCCCCATTCTCTTTCTCTTTCTTCCTTTATGGTGTCCCTACTTAAACTGGTAAGCGTCCAGATATCAGTTATACATGTACAATTATGAAAAATATTTCCAATGCATTCATTTTTGTAAAAGAGAACTCAAAAGAAAGAAATAAAAAACAAGAAAAATAGTATGCTTCATTCAGGATTCAGACAATATCATTTTACAATAGAAATATGTGCATTTGACTTCTAATCTTTAGCCATAGCAAAAAGAACTGCTTAATGAATTTAGTTCAAATTGGTCCTTTCTCACTTTTGTAATAATATTGGTATATAGATTTATCAAAGATATTGCTGGATGGAAGGATATGAACAGTTTTAAAGCCTTTTGATCATCTTTTCAAATTTTTTCTCATAATAACTGGAGCAGATTACAATTCCAACATGTTATGCCCTAGTTTACTATATCCCTTGCAGGATTTTTTATGATTCTCTTTTTCATTATGTTAATCAATCTAATAAGTGGGATGTGGTACTGCAGAATTGTTTCAATTTGCACATCTCTAAAAATAGGGCCTTAGAATTTTTTCATATGCCTGGAGATAACTTTATATTTGAGAAATGAAGTCAATCTACAATACACATTGCAATTCCCTTGCCCAGTTTGCTGCTGAATTTTACCAGAGACCCTTCATACAAAAATTTTCCACGTTTTCTGCTTTCCTTTTATGTTTTTGGGATATTTGTAAATCTGATAGGTGTCTTTTGCTACACCCAACTCGTTTTGAATTGCATTTCTCTAATGTTGAAAAAACATTTTTTGTTTCCTGTTTGTTCTATTTATAGCAATGATACATGAAGAAGAATGAGCTGTCATTATGCTTGAAAAGTCATATTCTTGGACATATTTAGTGATTGGGAGGATGTCAGCTACTCAGCTACATTGTACTGGGGGTGTCTTTCCTGTATCACTCATTTAGATCTCACTAAACTCCTTTAGGAATCTCAGTTTTCTGATTTCATAAAGCCAGAAATACATATACAGGGTCTATTGGAAACCAGTTAGATTTTCTTGTTGAAAATACCACAATTATAACCCATAATGACATCTATAGGTGAATATTATTTTGTCCCAAATTTTAAAAATACACAGTTCTGATCATGTGGTTTTCTTTCATTCACAAAGAAAACCTTGTCTTCAGCCTCAATAATATAGAGCTGGTTTACTCTAGAAATTTGTTCTGGGCCAAAGATCAAATGAAGAAATAATTTATATATTCTGGTTCCCTTGGGAAGCTTAAGGAAGTTTTGTTACTTGAATACCTTCAATAAGTCAGTGTCTTTTTGAGAGCTCACAGAGACTTAGACTTTCAGAGAGAAATTTTCATTTATGATAAACTACAATAAAATCTAAAACTTTCTTCTAACAATAAATATGCCCATTTGACTGTGTATTTTACTTTAGTTCTCTCTGCAGCATCATGCACCTGCTCATCCATATTTTTTTTCTCATCCAGATTACTTACGGTCCATTTGATCTCAGTCTTGCTGACAAAGTCCAGTTTCCTTCCCTCTATCAGATGGCCCACAAATCCTCTTCTCTTCACCAAGGAATTGTCCGCTTATTGGCATATTTTCAATGGAACTGGATAGGTCTGATTGTCTTTGATGATATGAGAGGTGAGGAATTCCTCAAGGAAATGAGAGAGGAAATGAAAAAGAACAGAGTTTGTGTGTCCTTCACAGAGAAGATCCCTCTCAGTGACAGAAAAAACAGGGAGACCTCTGAGGCCTTCAAGTCCAGGATCCTAATTTCAGAAGTCAAAGTCATTGTCATTCATACTGACACAGACTCATTAACAATTATGGGAAACCCACCAGGATTTTCATTTCCAACCAAGAAGGTGTGGATTGCCACATCTCATTTAGACACTACAACCAGAGCCTTGTACCATTATGGTTTCATTTTCCATGCCACTCTCTTCTTTTCACACTTGACTAGTCCAGTACCTGGGTTTGAGAGTTTTATCAGGGCACTTACATCACCTTTAAGTATGAGGAAGAGTTTTATTCAGGCACATATGCCATCACTTTTGAAATGTTCAGAACAACCAGACATCCCTGAGCAAGATTTATATTTACCAAATGCCACCCTGAAACATTTACCTTTTTACCCTGTGGACATGACCACATCTGCCTTGAGTTACAATATCTACAATGCTTTATATGCTGTGGCTTGGGCTCTCCATGAAATACTGATGAAAAAATCTGAGATAAGATCCTTGGGAAATGAAGGATCTGCATTGCCTCATCCATGGCAGGTAATATGGAAAATGTGGCGCTTTTTTAGCTATGATTTTTTGAGTATGTATTTTAGTAAGAAGTGAGACACGGGAGACATAGAAACCTTTGCAATTTCTAATACTATTCTGATTGTATATTCCTCAAAGATTTTATTGTTGGTTTCTAATATTTGTCAAATAGCATATAAAGTTCAAATGAAAGTTCCTTCCTAGAGTCTTAGAGTTGTAAATAATCTTATATTACATATTTCCTATTCAGCTCTGGACTTCTTTTATCAGAAATATTTGAAGGCCCTTTATTTCATTAGGAACCCAATTTTTTTTTTCCTGAAGGACTGAACTTAGGATTTCCAGGCAGGTGATTTTTACTTGTAAGCCAGATCTTTTTTTCTCCAAATTGGGCTGTTCTATGCACTCTGATCTTTCCATTAAGAAGGTGAGGATTCTTTGTTCATCCTCAATGTGGCTTCAATATATAGATGTGTTTCTTTCTGCATCCTTTCACTATTTTCTCCTTCACCTTGGAGGTCTAGAATTGGGCTATAATATCCCTGGTGACGTCCTTTGGGGATCTTTTTCAGTAGATGATCTGTAGCTTTTTTCATCCTCTATTTTCCCTTCAAATTCTGGAATGCAGGAGAAATTTACTTGATACATTCTTGAAATATAGAATCCATGTTCTTTTTGATTGTAGAACTCCAGTCGTCTCATAATGTTAAATGATTTCCCTTCTTTCTCTTTTCCAGGTCAGCATTTTCCATTGTGATACTGCATATTGTTTTTCATTCTTTTTCCTTTTGGTTTTGTCTTTAATTTCTGAAAACATCATTACCTTCTACTTCTTAGTTCTAATTTTTAAGGAAATATTCTCCTCAATGAACCTCTATATTTCCTGTTCAATTTGTTGAATTCTGAATTTTAAGGCTTTTTTCTCTTCTAAGTCTTTTTCTGCTTCCTTTTACATCTCTCTCATTTTTATTAATACTTTTTTCTCTACTTCTCTGACTTCATTTTGAAAATTCATTTAGAACTCTTCTGTGGCTTTAAACCAATTCTTACTGTCTTTGAGGACTTTGGATATAGGAGCTTTGACTTTATTTTCTTCTTAGTATAGATTTTTCATCTTCCTGTTCATCACAGCAATTTTCTGGACCATTTTCGGTTATTTGCCAATTTTCCCAGCCTATTCTTTGATTTTACCTGTGCATTGGAGAAGTGCCCTGTTTCCAGGGTAAAGGGGCCAATGTCCCAAGCTTCAGGAATTTTGTGCAGTTATATTCAGGGATTCTTCTAGGGAGCTGGACGTTTCACTTCTCCTAAGGTTGTCTGATCTTGGAAGAAATCTCTTTATTAATGTCTTAGTCTCTATTCTGTTCTGTGAATCTTGTGTGATAATTGTTAGGATTACCAGGTGAAAACTCAGGTTTTCTGGACAGTGACAAGGTGAGAACTCAGGTTGTCTGGACAGTGACAAGGTGAGAATTCAGGTTGACTGGATAGTTCTCTAGCTCAGACCTTTGGTTCGGGCCTTTAAAGGGAGTTTACACCTTAGGAATTCTAAGAGGAACAAGTTCATTGATGGAAGTATTTCTCCAAGCCCCATTGAGTTCTCACCTGCCTATTCTCTGGGAGGATAAAATAAGGGCAGCATTGGGTCTGAGAGAATTGATTCTGGGCTGAAAGGACAAGAACTGGAGGAGATTCAGAGCTCCCAAGAAACCTGCACACAGAAGGAAAAGATTTTACAGATCTCCTCCCAGAGAAGGATTATGATTGAACAGACGATGAAGACCCTCACAATTCAAGAACTTTACAGATAATTATCTTCCTAACTCTCAAACTGTGAGCCAGGAAGATGTGCTCGATCTGGGTACTGGCAAAACAACCAAGTCATGCCCCAGGGCTTTAAAAGAGACCCCTGTAATACCCTTCTGACAAGCTCTTCAACCCTCTTAACATCTGTGGTACAAGAACTGCTGCAATGACTGCCACTCCTGCAGCCTCTTCAGGTGTTCTTTATTCAGTGGCTAAGGTATTGAGCTCCTGGTTGTCTTTGAATGTCACACAAATGGTTTGATAGTCTATCCTGGAGATGGCAGAAAACCACTGGAGATAATCAAGGATGGGAGTGTCAGGGTCTGGCCTGCACTTCAGAACAATCCCTTCCCAGGCAGGGTGGAAGGTAGAAGAGTAGAGGTTTAGTCAGAGGCAACCAGCAGGAGGATATTGCAATAATCCAGGTGTGAAGTCATGAAGATGTTCCAGTAGCAGAGAACAAGAGGGGAATATATTAGAGAGATTTTGCAAGCAGACCTTGGCAATACATTATATAAATGGGATGATAAACAATGAGGATTTGAGTGTGAAATTGAAACTACAAACCCAGGAGATGCAGGCAACCCTGCAGGTGGCAGAGGTTAATTTCTGTGTCCCAGAAGAAACCCAGATTTGACCCCACCTAAAAATCAGAGCACAAGACTCCATAAATTCTCATGTCCAATTGCCTTTCCTTGAGGTACCGCTTACTGATGAGCATTTCTCTACTCTTTCAGCTGCACTCCTACCTGAAGAACACCCAGTTTAAGAACATTGTTGGTGAGCAGGTGTTTGTGGATGAGAACAGACGTACAGAGGCCCAGTATGCCATTATGAACTATGGATACTTTGATTATTATAATGATCATCTTCTGTACGTGGGGGACTTTATCCCAGAAGCTCAGCCCGGACAAGATTTTACAATTTGTGCAAATGTCATAGTGTGGAACCTGTGGAGTTCAAAGGTCAGAGCATTATTATTAATTTATGCTCCTAAACAGGAAGAAACCTTGACTTATGTGATGTACTCTCCATTGCTGACAGGTGCAGTTGGGTGGAAAAATGGCTAGAATGTAAGACCTGGTTCTCTTTCACTTGTCATAAATTCATACATGTGTCCCCTGTTTTCTATGCAACAATTCTCTTTATCATTTCTTACAGCACTATAATACTTTATTATATTTATGTATATCTACATAAGTATATTGCTAAACACACAGAGAAATTTAGTTGCATATATATATACATATATGCAAAGTTATATGTATGTATTCACACAGATATCTATAAATATAATATGTACTTCAACAAATCTCCAATTTATGGACACCGTTTCATATTCCCATTTTTTGCCATTTCGAAAGCAGGCATAAATATATTTTAATTTGTATTTTTTTCAACTTATCTAGCAAAGAAGGAAAAAACCTTTAACTTTACACAGCACAACATAGAGATTCAATATATAACCATGACTTTCCATTACATATTGTTTACTTTTTTCCTACAAGATGTATCTGTGTATCTATCTATCTATCTATATATCTATTTGTGTGTGTGCTTGGTGTGTGCAAAACAAAAGTATCCATGTTCTATCTCTCTTTGCAGGTAAATTGTTTATACTTTCATCTGTCCTTTGTAATTGATTTTAGAAGGTATAGCACACAAAATGTCTTAGACTTCAAAAGTTTTATTAGAAAACCATTGCTGTTACTTTGCACAATATTTCTTAGTTCAAATCAATTTATTTTTTATTATTTCATGCAAAATTTTCCCTCTTTTTCTAAAATCAACCAGGTCACCATGTCTAATAGCACACCACTATTCTCTCACTATTTTATACACCAAATCTTATTTAGTCACAGTGGATAGAGCACCTACACTGGAGCCAGGGGGACCTGAGTTTACACCCAGTTTGAGACACTGAACACTGCTTAGATGTTTGACTCTAATCAAGTTGCTTAATCCCAATTCATGCACACACACACACACACACACACACACACACACACACACACACACACACACACACACACTCATTCACATATACATTCACTCACAACCAAATAAGACCAAACTCTCTTAGAATTATCTTTTATTATCTAATTGTTGAAATGAATCAAGTCCATCAGAGCTGATCATAATCTTACTCCTCTGTAAAATGTTCTCAGGGTTCTGTTCATTTCACTCAGCATCAGTTTAATTCAATCTTTCTGAAATCATCCTAGTCATTCTTTCTTACAGAACAATAATATTCCAGTAGACTCCTATGCTATAACTTTTTTACCCCTTCCCCACCTGATGGGAATTGACTCAATTTCTATTTCCTGGTCCCTATAAAAAGAGCTGCTCGAAACCTTTTTTCATCTATTTGTTCTTTGCCCTCTTTTATGATCTCTTTGAGACAGATACTCAGTAGAGACTCTGCTGGATAAGAGGATATGCATATTTTCTTAGTCCTTGGAACATCATTGCTCTCAAGAATGGTTGAGTCATTCCAGAACTCCACCAATAATAATTAGCATCCAAGTTTTTCCATATCTCTACCAACATTAATTATTATCTTTTTCTGCCATCTTACTCAATCAGAGAATGTTAGGTTCTCACTAAGTGCTAAGTCGGTACTTGACAATTCTCTAGTTCTGGCCTTTAGTGGGAGTTTTCCTTGTGAATTCCTGGGGAGGAGCTTGCATGCTCAAGAGGAGCAAATTCATTGGTTGAAGTAATTTTCCCCAGAAGTCCTTGTGTTATCCCATGCCCATTCTCTGGGAGGATAAAAGAGGGCGGCACTCAAGATAGGGAGTCTTGTCTGGACCAGACTTGAGGTGGCTCTCTGGAGGGAGAGAAAGAGTCTCTACACCAGGTCAGAATTGGCAGCAGTGAATGACAGTAGATCTCCTCCCAGAGAGTGATTAACAGTCTCTGGAGATGACAGCACATTACAAGAGAAAGTTTCCTTTATTTGGATTTTCATTGTCAATATTGATTTAGAGCAGTAGTCTTCAAACTTTTTAAATAGGGGGCCAGTTCACTGTCCCTCAGACTGTTGGGGGGCTGGACTATAGTAAAAACAAAAGCTCACACTCTGTATCTGCCACTCAGCCCATTTGCCATAACTAGGCCGGCCACACAAACCTGGTCAGAGGGCTTCTTCTGGCCCACGGGTCCTGATTTAGAGCATATTTTCATATGACGAAAAATGGCTTCAATTTTTTCATCTGAAAATAGTTGGTTCATTCTTTTGACCATTTATCAATTGGGGAATGGCTTATATTTTTATAAAACTGACTCATATACATACATAACATATATATGTATATATATATATACATATGTGTACATAGATATATAAATCTATGTATTTATGTATTTGAGAAATGAGACCTTCAAAAGAGAGAGTGCAGTAAAAAAAAAAATCCCCAATCTTACTGGTTCTATTCAAATCTTGGCTATCCTGTTTGTTTGTTTGTTTTTGCGCAGAATGTTTTCCATTTGATTTACTCAAAATTATCTGTTTTGCATGTTTAATGTTCTCCATTTCTTCTTTGGTCATAAATTCCTCCCTTCTCCAAATATCCAAGGGATAGATCAGCCTTTATTCCCATAATTTGCTTATAGTATCAATATTTATGTCTAAATAATGAATCATTTTTTTCTTATCTTAATATAATACTTTAGATGTTGGTTAGTGTCTAGTTTCCAGGTTTCCCAGCACTTTTAGTCAATGAGTGCATTCTTCTCCCAGAACGTGGAGTCTTTCATTTTATCAAACACTAGATTACTATAATTGTTGACAATTCTGCATTGTATACTTATTTTATTCCACTGATCCACTATGCTTTTTGCCAATACCAAATACCTTTGAAAGGTACTGTTATACTGGTTTTATTTCTATAAGTTCTAGACCTTATTTGTTTGCATTTTTCATTATTTCATTAATTCCTGACATTTTGTTTTTCCAGATGAATTTTTTAAATTATTTTTCTGATTCTAAAAAGCAAGGTCTTGGCAGGAGGATTAGAATGGCACTGAATAAGTAGATTAATTAGAATTAACATTTGATTAGATTAGCTTGGCTTACAAATGAGCACTTGATATATTTCTGATTGTTTAGATCTCACTTTATTTGTAGGAAAAGTGTTTTGTAATTCTGTTCCTATTTTTCCTGCCTTTATCTTAACAGACAGACATCCAAATATTTTATATGCCTACCATTATTGTCTTTTTCCTTTCCATACCTTGCTGCTAAGATTTATTGGTAACATATAGAAATACTGATAATATATTTATGTTTATTTTACATCCTGTGGAATTGATAATGTTGTTAATTGTTTCTAGTAGCTTTATAGTTTATTCTCTGGAATTGTATAAATATAACATCATGTTATCTACAAAGTGTGATAGATTTTTTTCCTGCACAAATTACCAGATTCATTCAAAAATTTCTTGTATTCTATTTGCTTAAATTAACACTTCTAGTACATTACTGAATAATAGTGGTGAGAATAGGTAACCCTATCTTATTGTAGATGTGTTGAGCTTATTCTTATAAACATATAATATTTGCTGAAAGGTTTAGCTAGATGCTATTTATAATATTTAAAAGAACTCCATTTATCCCTATGCTCTCTAGTGTTTTTAATAAAAAATAGATGTTCTATTTTCCCAAATAATTTCTATGCATGGATTGAGATAATTGTATGACATCTGTTACTTTGGTTTTCGATATAGAGAGTTATGTTGATAGTTTTCCTTATACTGAGCCAGCCTTGCATTTCAGATATAAATCCCAGGTGGGCATAATGTATTATGTTTCATGACAAGCTACTAGAATCTCTTTTCCCTAGGTTTTTGCATCAATATTAATTAGGGAAATAGGTTTATAATTTTCTCTTTCTATTTTGGCGTTTTTTTTTTGTTTCCACATCAATACAATTTCTATGTCATAAAAGAAATTTGGAAGGACACCTTCTTAAATAATTTTTTCCAAATTGTTTACATAATATTAGAATTCAATGTTCTTTAAATGATGAAGAAAATTCACTTGTTCAGGAAATTTTTTTGAGGGGATTGACTTAACTGATTTTCAAATTATATTTTCTAAAATGAACCTCTTTAATTATGTTATTTCCTTTTCTATTATTCAGGATGAGCTATATTTTTCTAAGGATTCATTCATATCATTTAGATTCATGTCATTTCTATTAGCAAAACTTTGGAAAAATTGTTCCTAATTTTTGCTTAAATTTCTACTTCGTTCATGATAAGTTCATGCTGTTCATGATTCATACTTGATTCCCTTCTTTACTTTTTCTAATCATATTAACCAAAATTTAATCTATATTGTTGTGTTTTTTTCATAAAACTCAAATCTCAATTTTATTATTAATTCAAGTTTCCTCCCTTTCAATTGTATCAATGTCTAATTTAATTTTCAGAATTTCTATTATTTAATTGGAAATATTTAACTTGTTCTAGCTCTATCTTTTTTACTTGAACTCCCAGTTCGTTGGTCTCCTCTTTATCTATGTTATCCACAAGAACGTTTAGAGACATAAATTTTCACCACTTACTGTTTGGCTGCAATCCATAATTATTGGCATGCCATCTTATTATTGACATTTTCTTGGAAGAAATTATCGACTTTTCTATCATCTGTTGTTAGACTTACTCATTATTAATGATTGAATTATTTACTTTCTAATTAATTTTGGGTCTACTTTTCCATGGTCATTTATTAGAAGTATTTTTATTGCATCATGATCTGAAAAGCATACATTTTGCACATCTGTCTTTCTATATTTGATTCAGAGGATCTTATGCTCTAAGAAGTGGTCAGTTTTTGTAGAAGTGCTATGTTCCACTGAGAAAAAGGTCTATTCTGCTCTCTCCCTTTTCAATAGTCTTCAGAGATCTATCTTACCTAATTTTCTAAAATTCTATTCACCTTCTAAACTTCTTTCTTGTTTACTTTGTGGTTTGATTTATCTACTACTTACTATTTTGTAATTACTATTTTGTCGATCCTGGTTCTATTTTCCACATCATTAGTTTCTTCAGTGAAATATTTTATATTTTCTTCAAAATTTTCACTTAATTTTTACTTTTGTTTCATTGATTTTATTTGTCTACTTGAGTCATTCGTTTCCATCTGTCAGATTCTAAGTTTTAGTAACTACATTTTTTTTCCATCAGTGTTTCATCTTCTTTTGCATTTGGCCAATTATACAAATGCCCATGGACATGGAAATGGAAATTTTGTTGCATGGCTTTTAAAAAATTTCTCTAATTTTATTTTTAAGTAGTTATTTTCTTTTTCAATTTGCTCAAATTGATTTTCATTTTTTTAACAATCTTTTTAATTATAGCTTTTTATACACAAGACATATGTGTGGGTAATTTTTCAACACTGACCCTTGCAAAACCTTCTATTCCAACTTGTCCCGTCCTTTCCCCTACTCTCTCCTCTATATGGCAGGTAGACCAATACATGTTAAATATGTTTTTGTTTGTTTGTTTGTTTTTTGAGGCTGTGGTTAAGTGACTTGCCCAGGGTCACACAGCTAGGAAGTGTTAAGTGGCTGAGACCAGATTTGAACTCTGGTCCTCCTGAATTCAGGGCTGGTGCTCTATCCACTGTGCTACCTAGCTGCCCCACATGTTAAATATGTTAAAGTATATGTATTTAACATATGCAATACATATATATATATATATATATATATATATATATATATAAATACACACACACGCATATATATATATACATATACATATACATATACATAAAAGGATCGTAAAAGAGAGCTAGAAAAAATGGGGAAAGGAAAGCTTTGCAATAGGTTCAGGATAACATATGTAGCTCATTAAAAGATGGAGTAGAAAAAGAAATCAACTCCCTGAAAAACAGAATTGTGAAATGGAAAAGAAAAACAACTCCCAGGAAAACAGAATCTGTGAATTGGAAAAAGTAAACAATTCCAAAGAAAAGAGAATTTGTGAACTGGAAAAAGAAAATAATTCTTTTTAAAAAACTTTGCAAATTGGGGAAAAATTTCATAAAACAATACAACTCACTAAAAAACTCAATTGGACAAATACAAAAAGAAATAAAAAAGTGAATGAAGAAAATCATGCTATGGAATATTATTGTTCTGTAAGAAATTACCAGCAGGATGATTTCAGAGAAGCCTGAAGAGACTTACAAGAACCGATGCTAAGTGAAATGAGCAGAACAAGGAGATCATTGTATACTTCACCAACAATACTATATTATGATCAATTCTGTTGGACATTGATCTCTTCAACAATGAGAAGATCCAAATCTCTTCCAATGAACAGAAGCAACTACATCCAGAGAAAGAACACTGGGAAATTAATATGGACCATGACATTTCTGCTTTTTCTATTATTGTTTGCTTGCATTTTTGTTTTTTTCTCTCAGATTATATTTACCTATGTGGTAGGGACTAGATCAGATCCACCTTTAGATCTAGAGCCAACCTGATTTTGGCTTCCACAGGGTCTGAAATCTGCTCTCTTTCCCTATAGAAGTTATCAACACTTAGTTAAAGCTTGCATTGCCTTTTTGCTCATTTTAAGAAAAAAACACAAAAGCTACAGTCTACTTATGGGGGGCAGTGTCTTATGTTCAAGCTGCCTCTGCAGACAATAGGAAGTGGCAATGAAGCTGCCTTGAGATTAGCCATTGTGCTGAAATCAGGGGCAGAGGGAAGGCAGTATCTGCACTGGGAGCAGTGACTGTGGCTGCACTTGGATCATTGTGAGTCACTCCATTTGTTGGGTTGTTGGCCAGGTCTCTAGAGACTCCAGCATTTTGGGGTTATGGCCTTTACCCCTGTGTTTATAGCTTCTCTGCTGATCTACTGGCTTGCTGCCAGGGCAGAGTGGCAGCCACTGTGCTAAAGTGCTCCCCCCAGATTTTCCACCAGCAGAGACCACACCCCGCCCCTTTCCAGTCTGCTCAGCATGAGCTGTTTCTTGTGGTCTCACTGCCTGCCTGAGGTCTGTGCCTGGCCTAACCCCAGTCTGTCCCCATGCACGAGCAAAACAGATCTTTTCTGGAGAATTTTGAGAATATTTTCAGTTGGCAATATGTTGTACACCCAATATCCACAGGTTCTGACAGTCAAGCACTAATTCTGAGGCTGAATTTTGTTAAAATTGATTCAGGGTAAAGGAGAGCTTAGGAAGACTCATGTGTTCTCTCCAGCATCTTGTTACCCCCCCAACCAAATTGATTTTTAAGAAATAATTAATTTCTATATATTTTTATTTTTGCCAAATTCGTTTTTAAAAGAGTTGTTTCTTCTAGACATTTCCATATTTCCTCTTCCAAGCTTAGGTTTTTATTTTCGCCATCATTTTCTTTCATAATTCTCATTCCTGCACATTTTTTCTGTCATCTCTTTTTTAAGATATTTTTTGAGCTTTTTCAGGAGAGCCTTTTGAGCTTGACAAGAGTTCATATTCACCCTGAGATTTTATTCATAGGCATTTTCTCATTGTTACCCTCTTCCAGTCTTCTATTATGATCTTCCCTGACTGATATCTCTTTATGATCAGAACTTTTTTTTTTGCTCCTCTTTTCACTTTTAAAATTTGAGCTCTGTTGCTTGGAGACACAAGAGATAGCCTAAAGCTTCTTTTGCAGAATAACAGGGGTCTCTCATTGACTATGTGGGGCCAATGGTGCTGCAAGCTTTGCCACTGGGCTGGCTTACTGAGGTTCACTGACTCCCAGGTACTCTTCTATGTTTGCCCTGGATGTCTCACAGCTGAACTGCGGATGTACTGGCTTTCTGGATGATGACACAGTAATCACTATTGCTGTACTTTGGCTAAGTGACTCACACTAAATTCCCAATGCTGGACTTCTCCAGGCTGTCCTAGATGTACCCTACCTCTGCTGGGCCGTGATGCACCCTCTGTTGTCCACAAAAGCCTGTCTTCAAGGTATATCTGAAGCTCAAAAATTACATTGCAAATGTTTCTGGGTTCTGTCATCGGGCACTTGTTCTGCCAAAAGTGTACACCACTCCTTCACCAATTCCTTCAATTTCTCTTTCATCATCTATTATTGAAGAAAACATTTCCAGTACAATATTGCATAATAATGGTGTTAATGGGCACCCTTGTTTAACCCTTGACTATATTAGGAATACTTCTAGGCATTTAACATTCACATTACTTTGGGAACAGCACTTGCAGTACAATGGCCACCCCCAAGAAGAAGCTTCAAGATCTTTTTTGGGATCTCTCCCACATCTATGACTGAGACAAGGGAAGTCATCTTCTCTATAATTGGCCAACATATGGACTATCTTTAAATGATCAGGGTGTGAAATACATTTTTATCAATGGTTCTATAGGAAAAGGTTTGTCACTGAGTGTTGCAGAAGAGTGGGTGACAAATGGAAAGAATAAGTTGGATCATGGCATAATTCAAATACACTTTTAATTCTGTATCTGTAGACGTGGTTCTCAATCAGCTGCATTTTTCTTCAGAAACATAAATAGCTATCAGTTAAAAATGTTTATTCTCATCTCCTGTCACTAACTTAGGTTCCCTCTGCAGTATGTAGCGCCAGTTGTCCTGCTGGATTCAGGAAGTTGCCTTTGGAGGGGAAGCCACCTTGTTGCTTCAGCTGCTCCCCATGCTCAGAAGGAGAAATCTCCAGTCATAGGGGTGAGTTACTGCAAGGAACCCTAGCTCCTGGTAATTTGTGTCAGAGCTCGCAAGTCTCTTTGGGTCTTCCCTGCAGATGTGACAGAGCAATAAAAGAGTTGTGAAACTCACAAAAAAGAGGGAGAAACAATGAGGAGAAAAATGTTTTTAAGGAAACAGAATGCTGAAAGCAAGTATGGATCTGGTGTGTCACTGAAGCATTCTAGATACTAATTTCAGATCTCATGGACCTGAAAGGTAGGGTGAAAATAAGGTGAATCCGATATTTGAAATACTAGTAAAAAAAATCCAATAGAGGATCCAAAGAGAATTTTTCTTTTAATTAATTGATGAAATGAAGGGATTAAAGGGTTACCTTTTCATTGTTGAATATATCCTGGAAATGGTTCATTTCTCTTGGGATTTTGAAAAGGAGGAATTCCAAAACAAAAGAAACATGTTTTCTGTAAGAAACTTGCCAAATATTTAGTAAGTCATTATTCAATCAATCAATCAATAGTCATTTAGTATGAGAAGAACTTGGTCATAAATAATGGGACAGAGTGATAAAGAGGAGGTGAATCCTTCATTAAGGAAGATACTATTTCAACAGAGGAGACAAAAAGACACGCACTATATCTAACAAGAAAATGTTTAAAAATTCATATAAATTCAACAATAGTAATTGTTGAAAGATCTAAAATGGGAGGTGGAAAGAATGAGGAAGTATTGATACAGGCACCTCTTTAACTTGATTTGTTGCCCAATACAACACAGGCAAAATCTGGATGTTTGATGCTAAAGGTCTCCACTGTCTAAGCTTACTGTCCTTACTGATTACATTAAGAAGAAAAGGTGGCATCACTTATGTAAAATGAATAAAGAGAACTTGAACCAAAGCCAACCAGTGATCAAGGGCAAGAATAGTTTTGATCTGACCAGTATACCAAGTAAGTTACCAGTGACTGTGTCATCCCAGTAAAGAGAGAATGGGGTTTTGTGTTCTATGGAAGCAGAAGGACTTGCTGCAGCTCTCCTGAGTATTTCGTACTGTGGGAATGAAGAGAAATATTTTAATCTAAACTTTATGTTCTTGTTTGTCTCCTGCAGATGCTGAGCAGTGTCAGAAGTGCCCAGAGGATGAATATTCCAATGAGCAGAGAGATCACTGCCTCCCCAAGACTGTGACGTTCCTGGATGTGAATGACCCTTGGGGGAAGGCAGTGACAGCTGTAGCTCTTTCACTCTCATTGCTCACTGCCCTGGTTCTATGGGTCTTTGTGAAATTCCAAGACACTCCCATAGTCCAAGCCAATAACAGGAACCTCAGCTACCTGCTCCTCACCTCCCTTTCCTTCTGCTTCCTCTGCTCCTTGCTCTTTGTGGGCCGTCCCACCACTGCTTCCTGCCTTTTCCGACAAACAGTATTTGCAGTTGTGTTCACAGTGGCTGTTTCCTCCATTTTGGCCAAAACTATCATAGTGGTTCTGGCTTTCAGGGTTACAAGGCCAGGGAGCAGGATGAGGATATTCCTTCATCCTAGAGTGCCCTACTGTGTTGTTCTCATCTGCTCCGGAATTCAAGGGCTCTTCTGTGCCATCTGGTTGGGGAACTCTCCCCCCTTTCCAGAAGCAGACACACACTCTGAATCCCACCACATCATCCTCACATGTAATGAGGGCTCCACCTTTGCATTTTACTGTGTTCTGGGCTACATGGGCTTTCTGGCCCTGGGCAGCTTCACCATAGCCTTCCTGGCCAGGAACCTGCCTGATGCCTTCAATGAAGCCAAGTTCATCACTTTCAGCATGCTGGTGTTTTGCAGTGTCTGGATCTCTTTCCTCCCCACATATCAGAGCTCCAAAGGGAAAGCCGTCATGATTGTGGAGATCTTCTCCATCTTGGCCTCCAGCGCTGGGTTACTGGGCTGCATTTTTATTCCCAAATGTCTTGTGATTCTCCTGACATCATGGGAAAATACCATAAAACTGAACAAGGATCAAAGGCCTTCCAGGAGCAAGGATTTTTCTTTTTTTTAAATTTGATATCTTTATTTGCCCCAGTTTAAAGTAAAACACTAATTTTATCTTTATTTTTAAAGCTTTGACTTTCACATTCTCTCCTTTCTTCCCCAAGCTCAGAAGCATCGAGCTTCCACATGTGCAGGTACATAAAATATTTTATAAATGTCATGATGCCTACATGCATCATTCCTTGACTTAATAAAAAAAACCCTTAAATATATATATATATATATACATATATATATATATATATATATATATATATATATATATATATATATATATATATATTTGCAGGTGACCAGTCTGCTATATTGCTTGACTTTGTACACATTATCTTTTAGTTTTCATATTTTCATGTATATCTTTCCGGATTTTTCTGGTCATTATACCTAGAGAATCATCAAAGTATTCCATCACAATTACATACCACAATTTCTTCAATCATTCTGCATATGATGGGAATTCTCTCAATTTCCAATTCTTTCCCCAAGAAAAAAAGTGACATCCAGATTTTTGTACATATATTTCCTTTTCCTTTTTTCTTAATCCCTTTTGGGTTTCAAGCCATGTTAGTTTTAGGTGGATGAATTTGCCTAATTTTATGGCCTTTCAACATAGATCATATATTTTTATCAATATCAATTGGGGATTGGCTCATGTTTTAATATATTTCATTCCTTTATCTATACATTTGAGAAGAGCTGCTACATCAATGAAAGTTGCTTCAAAATTGTTTTTACAATGACTGTTGCTAACTGTATTTCTCCCATTAATTCCATTTTTTTCAATTTATCCCTCATCAAAGGAGTTTACTTCTCACCACACTTTTCACAATATCCCTTCTTTTCTCAGCCTACCCCCTTCTCATATTCATTTTTCCTCCTACTATCTTGCAAAATAATATGGATTTCTATAGCTATGTTGAGTGTGTATGTTATTTCTTCTTACAGCCAGTTTGACTGATTGTAATATTCACTCACTGTCCATCCCCTCCTTTCTTCCCCTCCACTAAATGCTGTGTTTCCTCTTTAATAGAAGATAATTTATGCCATTCTACTTCTCCTTTTCCCTTTCTCCCAATTCATTCCTCCAACCCTTTAATTTAAGTAAATTTCTTTCAAAAAGGATTCTTTCATATTCCTATTCAATTCACACCTATGAACTCTCTTAATACACACTCCTTCTAACTTCCCTAATAATGAGAAATTTCTCATGAATTACATGGAAGAATGTCAACAGATAAATCAGGTTAAGTCTCTTATCATTTCCACTTGCTGATTAATTACTTGTGATTTTCCTGAGTCCTGTAAGTGAAAGTCAAATTTTCTGTTCAGTTCTGGTCTTTTCCTCACAAATACTTGGAATTCTTCTACTTTCCTATATTTTTTCTGTTTTCCATAAGGTTTCTCATCAGTTTTGCTGGGCAGGTGATTCCCCACAATCCTCTCTGGTTATACAAGGCTCTCTTTATCAAAACCATTGGATCTGGTCTGAAGCATCTCATTGTTGGAGAGAGCCACATGTTCCTGAATTGATCATCATATAACCTTGTTGTTGCCATGCACAATGATCTCCTGGTTCTGCTCTGTTCACCCATCATCAGTTCATATAAGTCTCTCCGGGCCTCTCTGAAATCTTCTTGCTGGTCATTGTTATAGAACAATAATTAGAGTAGAATTTCTTGGGATATTTCTGGGATAACAGGCTTGAAGAATGTAATAGGAACAAGGCCTTCCTGAAGTACACAATTTATGACTCTGTTACAATAAGTAGAATGTTACCACCAAGTGCTACAATTTATGATTGTTACAATAGGCAGACTTACTGCTAATCTCTGTTTAATGTTCATGCCAAGCCACAAGGAAGGGCAGGATGTGTATCTGTAATCTTGAAACATTCACTAAGTAACCTGAAGACTCTAGTGTTTTTGCAATATGAGCTTAGAAAAAATACAGACCCTGGCTCTCAGATCAATAAATGGAATGCTTAGATGGTACCTGGCTGGCTCCTGTACTTTTGTTTCCACACTCATCCTAGTTGGGGGAGCGGGCATCCACACTGGGACTCAACTAGACAGTGACCTGAATGCCATTGCAGAGGAGAGGGACCCCTTGTTGAGCTCCAGGATTTAGGTAAAAGGTAAAATCACTTTATCTCCAGGCTAACACAAGAATTAGGTGGAAGTAATATTGAGTTTTGTACCACTGATACCTATGTAGTGCACATATTGAATCAGAATGGGGCAAAAGCAATCAGGTGACAGGGACCTAGGATGTTACCTGAAAGTATTAAAGAAGCTGGGAAAGGAAAGAGAATTGGGAATTATTACAGGACAGTTACAGGAATTTTTTGAGTTTATAGAAAAATGCTGTTTTTGGTTTGCACAAGAAGGAATAATTCATGTGGAGAAATGGAAGAGAGAGGGAAAAATCAATGAGTGTATATTTTAGAGAAACAAGGCCAGGAGTTTTTCCAGTTATTATATTTTCTAATTGAAACATTTTGAAAATCTTTCTTCTGCTTCCAGAGGGAGTTGTTTTAAGTTCTAGAGTGCTAAAAGTATATTTGTCTGCGAGTCCTGTGGAGGAAGAAGAGTCAGCTCAAGCTATAGAATGTTTAAATGTTAACAAAAAGGATAATTCACACAACCTACAGATCCCTGTGTAGAGGAACAGATCTGAAGGGAAACTAAATTCTTACAGAAATGAATCAAATGGGTGAGTTCAGGAGGCAATTAAGAGAGCTAAAGAAAGAGGAGAAGACATCTTTTTAGAAATGAAATTTGCTTTGCCCATTATTGAAACTGCAGATCCAAGTAATCCAGGACAAAATAGGAGAGAATATCAATCTATAGACTTGTAGTTACTGAAAGTGTTACATCAGTTGCTTCCAGTGATGGTTCCAATAGTCCACATGCCTTTACCCTGTTAGATTCAGTTTCATGAAGCGCCTCGCCTCCTTTAACCAGGTGTTCAATGGCAAAAACCACAGTAGAAGGAGGAGATTATTTAATATGGAAGGCAGCAATTTTTTAGGAATGGCAAGACCAAGTCCAGATTAATGATCATACCGGAGTCAGAATCGCCTTTGAGATTCTCACTGGAATGGGAGTATTTAGTCAGTTAAGAAATCAATCAAATTATGAATTAATGGCTTATGAACAAGTGATGAAGACAGCTAGAGCAGCATGGGTAAAGATACTTGGGAAACCTGGCAGAGAGACAGCAGACACAAAAATCATCCAGGGACTTAATGCGGCCTTGGCTGAGTTTGTCAGTCACTGAATGATAGCAATTCAGTATTCTCTCAGTGATGGGGAGATAGCCCACATTTTACTGAGACAACTTGCCCTTGAAAATGCTCATGGAGATTGTAAAAATGCATTATCTGGGGCCAAACCAGAAATGTCTTTAGTAGAAATGTTCTAAAGCTGTCAGAAAGTTGGAACTCCTTTCAAGCCCCAGCAATGACTGCTGTGCTGAATCAGGATAATCACAATCTCAGAATTTTTCAAACTCCCATGGATGCCATAATTGAGGACAAAGGGGTCATATGAAGATAAATTTAGTTTCACCACGTTGCAATTCATCAGATAAACTTTTGACTTTATGTCCAAAGTGTTGGAAGGGCCCAGAGCTGTGCTTTTCAATGTCCTCAGATTAACAGGCAAGATAAAGAGATATCAGAAACTATCTTCAGGGCCAGCTCCAGCCCCAGATGATGGGAACCACACTTTCCCTTATTCCCCCCAAACTGTGTCTGCAAGCAATACCTTAAATCCTACTTATTGACAATATGGGATAGAATACACACAACCCCCCAAGGAAGTACAGGCCTTGATTTATGTTCCTCGGTGTCACACTGAATTACTGACAATGTGGGAAGATGTTCTCTCTCCACTGGAGTCTTGGGTCTTCTTCCTTTGGGCATAGGAGGGCTCATGTCAGCACTTAGTTTGCGGTCATTACTAGGGCTTATGGCTATTCCTCAGGTAGTAGATTGTGATTTTTGAAGAGGAAATGTGTATTCCTCCCTTGCTGCTCCTCACCAGGACATTTAAAAAAAAGCAGGAAAGGACAGCACAGTTACTGATAATATCTTACAAAAGAGTAGAAAGAGAATATTAAAATGTTCTGGAAGCATAGGAAAAGGAGTGTTCTGGAAGCAATTTATAGCTGATTCTAGGCCACTTTTATGGTTGAAAATAGAAGGAAACCTCTTTGGAAGGTCGATGGATACAGGAGCTGATAAGTCGGTGATGTCACAGTGCTTTTGCTCACAAGCTTGACCAACATCAGAGGGTGGAGTAGGACAAGCGGGAACATTCTTTGCTGGTGGAGAGAGAGGAGGTGTGTAGATTCCTATATCTAATCCCCTGACAGCAACCCCAAAAGATCAAGAATAAAGATTTTTGCTTATCCTGACTCTGGCTGATTCTAAGATATCAGGGTCACAACAAATTTCTATTTGTTCAATTCTGATTTTTAATGAGTTATTTTCTTCATTAGCTTTTTAAAAAAATTTCTTTATATATATATATATATATATATATATATATATATATATATATATATATATATATATATATATATATATATATATATGAGTTTTTAAATGAGTTGTTTTGCTCTATGGAATTATTTCCATTTCACTAAATTTTATTTTTATTGAGTGTGAAGTCCAGGCTAGCTCCTCTGAAGGGCTCCGAATAAATCCTTGCCCCACTTTGAAAGCCAAATTGTAGTGTCCTGTCGTCTCTCAATTATAATCCTTCTCTGGGAGGAGGTTCTTTTCTGTATAGTCTTTTCCTCTGTGAGCAGGTTTCTTGGGAGGCTTTTGGAGCCTCCAGCCAGAGTGAAGGTAGAATCTCGAATCCTCTTCTTCCCCTCCAAAAGTGTGGGATTGCTGGACTTGTGAATCCATGGGATGTCTTTTCCTTGATGCAATCCAGAACTGACTCCTCAGACTCAATGTTCTTCTTTTTATCCTCCCAAAGAATGAGCTTGTGGGTACTCCCAGGGGCTTATGGGAACTCCTTACTGGCCAATGAACTTGCTCCTTTTTAAAGGTGTGTAAACACCTTTTTATAACTCCTTTTAAAGACGTGAACTAAAACTTGTGAACCCTGAGCTAGAGAATTGTTAAGTACCGACTTAGCACCCAATAAGAACTTAACAAATGAGTTATTTTCTTTTTCCAATTCACAGATCCTAATTTCTTAGGAGTTCTTTATCTTTTCCAATTCACAAATCCTACTTTCCTGGGAGTTCTTTGTCTTTTCCAATTCACAAATTCTGTTTCCCTGCACTTCCTGGGCATTCTTTACCTTTTCTAATTCACATTTCAGGAAGTTTTTATTCTCTTGAATAGCTTCTCTTTACTTTATCCATTTTTCTTCTAGTTATCTTTTAAGATTTTTATAGTTTCTTTTAGGAGAGTCTTTTGTATTGGGGACCAAGTTACATTCTTCTTTGGGATTTTGTCCGAAGACTGTCTGCTATTAGTCTCCTTGTGGTTGAAAACTTGCTGTCTTTCTGTATAGAAGCTATCCATCATCCATTTAATTTTTTTACTCATTTTTATAGCCTCTAGGGTATGCCTTCAGGGCAAGGAGGTTACCAGCTTCCTCTGCAGAGCAGGGATAGGTATATGGACAGTTGCTCTCCTGTCAATGGCGAGAGTGCTCTTGGAGAAACTCCATCTGGAAGTGACTAGGCTTGGTTATCACAGGGCCAAGCTGGAAGTGCCCTCCAAATAGAAGTATGCCTTGGGAGTGTAGTCAAGTTGGGGAAATTCCACTAGACCAGGCTAAGCCACGCACTGTGCAGATTAGAGGCTACCCCGGTCTATGCTCCCTACCATGCAGATTTATGATGTTCCCCCACAGAAAGCTCCTGATGTAGAATGCCATTGCAGAGCTGTGTTATAGTCTGCTTTGAGTCACGTCCGGTGCTCTTGGGCACAGCCAGATCCTGTTAGGCTCTGGCCTCCTTCAGCCTAAACTCTACCCTAGACTGTACTTTCTCTGCTGATCTACTACTTGGCAAGCAAAGCAAATCATTCAGGCTGCAGAAGAGAGCTCTCTGTAAACCTTCCAACCATGCAGGCTGCCCCACTTTGGGTCCTATCCCTCCCTGCACCTGGTCTGTTCCCACCCCTCAGGACAAACCTTTTCTGACACTCTTCCAGATTATCTTCGGCTGGTACATTGTTGTACTTCCATTCTTCTTGAGTTTTACCAGTAAAGCTCTATTTCTAAGGTTGAATTTAATAATTGGTAATGAGGGTATGAGAGAAGCTCAGAAAGTCACGTGTGCCTTCTCCTTCATCTTGGGTCTGCCTCCAGTAGCATTTATTTAAAACCATCATCAAGCATCATATGTAATGAAGAAAAAACTAGAACAATTCCCAATAAGAAGAGACGTGAAACAAGGTTGCCCACTCCCACCATTATTATTCATTATCATATTAGAATGTTAGATTTGGCTATAAGAGAAGAAACAGAGATTAAAGGAATTAGAGTAGGCAAGAGGAAACCAAATTATCACTTTTTGTAAATGTTATGATGGTATACATGGAGAACGTGACAGAATCAATTAAAAACTATTAGAAACAATTCACAACTTTACAAATTTGTAGGATGCAAACATAAATCATCAGCATTTTTACATATTACCAACAAAGTTCAGCAGGTAAAGATACAAAGAGAAATTCCATTCAAAATAACTGTTAATAGTATAAACTATTTAGTAATCTATCTGCCAAAGAAAAGTCAGGAACTGTATGAATACTACTACTAAACACTTTCTACACAACTAAAGTCAGACCTAATCAATTGGAAAAATGTCAAGTTCATGGGTAGGCTGAGTGAATATAATAATAAATGTCAACACTACCTAAATTAAGCTACTTATTTAGTGCCAAACTCCAAAGAAATCATTTTACAGATCTAGAAAAAATAATAACAAAGTTCATCTGGAAGAATAAAAGGTCTAGAATTTCAAGGTTACTAATGAAAAAAAAATGCCCGTGAAGCTGGCCTAGTTGTGCCAGATCTAAACCTATATTATAAAGCAGCACTCATCAAAATCATTTGGTACTGGCTAAAAAATGAGTAGATGATCAATGGAATAATTTAGGCTTACATGATAAAATAGTCAATAAGTATAGCAATCTTGTGTTTGAGACTACAGACTTCAGCTTTTGGGATAAGAAAGCACTATTTTACAAAAACTCCTGGGAAAATGGAAAATTAGGATGGCAGAAACTAGGCTTTAATGCACACCTAACATCATATACCAAGATAAAGTCGAAATGGATTCATGATTTAGACAGCATAAAGAGGGCTGTCATAAACAAATTAGGATAACAAAGATCTGTTTACTTCTCAGATTTGTGGAGAAGGAAAGAATTTGTGACCAAATAAGAACTGGAATTCATAATTAAACACTAAATAGATAATTTTGATTATATTAAGTTAAAAAGATTTTATATAAACAAAAGTAATGCAGGCATGATTAGAAAAGAAAAAATAAACTGAGAAAACTTTTTTTACATTTAAGGATTTTGATAAAAACCTCCTTTCCAAAATATATAGAGAATAAACTCAAATGTATAAGAATTCAAACCATTCTACAACTGATAAATGGTCAAAAAGATATGAACAGAAAATTTTCAGATGAAGAAATTAAAATGATTCCTAGTCACATGAAAAGGTGTTCTAAATCACTATTGACCACCTCTACACATCTCTTTGATTGGATAAGATGACAAGATAATGATGAATGTTGGAGGGGACATGGGAAAACTGGGACACTACTACATTGTTGTTGGAATTGTGAATGAATCCAACCAGTCTGGAGAGTAATTCTGAACTATTCTCAAAAAATTATCAAACTGTGCATGCCCTTGGACCCAGCAGTATTACTACTGGGGTTATAGCCCAAAGAGATTTTAAAGGAGGGAAAGGGACCCACATATGCAAATATGTTTCTGGCAATCCTTTTCATAGTGGAAAAAACCTGGAATAAGTGGATGCTCACCAGGTGAAGAATGGCTGAATAAGTTAAGGTGTGTGACTGGTATGATATATTATGGTTCTATAATAAAGGATCAGCAGGATGATTCCAGAAAGGCCTTGAGAAGTTTATAGGAACTAATGCTAAATGAAACGAGCAGAACCAGAAGAGCATTGAACATGACAACAACAATATTATATGAGGCTCAATTATGATGGATGTGACTCCAACAATGAGATGCTTGACAGCAGTTTCAATGATGTTGTGCTGAAGAAAGCCATCTACATTGAGAGAGAAGACTGCAGGAACTGAGTGGGGACCATAAAGATAACATGGTCATTATTTTTTTTTTGTTTTTGTTTGTTTGCATTTTGTTTTCTTATTCATTTTCTTTCCTCTTTAATCTAATCTTTCTTGGGTGGCAAGATAATTTTACAAATATGTTTATGTAGGGGTAAGGAGGAAAAAATTTGGAACTCAAGTCTATGTGTAAGTGTCAAGGTCCGAGCTAGCTCCTCTGAAGGGCTCAGAATAAGTCCTTGTCAGGATAAGCAAAAGTCCTTGCCCCACATTGTACATGCCAATATGTAAAGGTCCCTCGTCTCTCAGTTGTAATTCTTCTCTGGAGGAGGTTTCTTTTCTCTGTGAATCTTTTTCTCTGTCCTCTTCTTCCCTTCCAAAAGTATGGGGTTGCTGGACTTTCAAATCCACAGGACGTCTTCTCCTTGACCCAATTCAGAACTGACTTTCCAGACTCTAACTTCTCCTTTTATCCTCCAGAGAATGGGCATGGGATAACTCAGGGTCTTGTGGAGGAAAAATTCAACCAATGAACTTGCTTGTTTGAACTAAAGGTGTGAACTTTGAGCTAGAGAATTGTTAAGTACCAACTTAGCACTTAGTAATATCCTAACATGTAAGGATCAATGTTGAAAAATTATCCATGATTTTTTTTTGAAAATAAAATGCTTTAATAAAAAAAAATCAGACAAGCAAAATAATAAATAAATAAATAAATAAATGAATGAATGAATAAATAAATAAATAAATAAGTAAATAAATAAATAAATAACGCAAAATTTAAAATACCTACCTGGAAAAACAAGTGCCCTGGAAATATAGATCTAGGAGAGACAATCTAAGGATTATTGGTCTTTCTGAAAATCAGGATGAAAAAGCCTAAACATTATCTTTCAGAAAATCATCAAAGAAAACTGCCCTGATGTCCTAGAATCAGAAGGCACAATAGCCATTGAAAGAATTCACTGACACTGATATACTGTTGGTGGAACTGTGAATAGAGCTACCCATTATTGAGAGTGTAAGGGTTAAAAAGCCTCTAGGAGCAAGGAATGTGACTCAAAGCGTGTGGAAGTGCTGGAACTCTGTCTTTCCAGAAATCAGCCAGAGTCAGGATCACTAAACGTCTTTATTCTTGATCTTTTACGGTCAAGTCAGGGGGTTAGGTCTAGCAATCTCACACACACCTTCCTTCCTCAAATGCCAGGAGTGACTGACTCAGTGTCAGCGTCTCAATTTCCTCTTCCTCCTCCTACTGCTCCCACACACATCACTTTCCCCTCTTTGTCCCACCAATCAAGTCAGCACAGAACAGCTGGGGAGGGTCAACCTTCAAACAAGTTAATAGGGAACTGTCCATTCATTATCCAAGTGCATTGTTCAGTTCTAGCCCTTTACATGGAAGAACCTGAGGGATGAGAGGTACTGAGGTGCAGGCGAGCCCTGTGTGGAAGTGGGACATAGCCCAAGAGGTGGTGTCTGACCCCAGGTACAGGAGGGAGATATCTCCCTCCTTAGTGCTCTCAAAGCCTAACACATCTCCTTCCTTCTTCTCCAGCCAATCCTGTTATGCCAGGTTCTTAGAGGACCTCCCCTTCTCCCAGATCCTCAGGGGGGGTATTAATACATGTGGTCTAAGAATAAAGTTCTCTTTCGCTTCAACCCTACCCCCTGGTGATCAGTCTCTATGTTACCCGGGTTGGTGCTCAAAGATGGGTAAGTGTTGCCTCACTGTGTTGTGGATGGATGTGCATTAAGAGTAGCTCAAAGAGGAGCTACAAGGTTAGGGTACCATTAAGAGACACTCCAAGTGGCGCCCAAACAGGGACAGTTTTGGCTAGGACCTCACCTTGTAGCAGGCCTATAGGTGAAAAGAGAGACAGAACTCTGCTCTAGTAAATGAGCAGAAAGTTAGGAAAACGGGACAAATTGTTGTGAGGGTCCTAGACTGTATGAAAGGCACTGGACTCAACATTCTCACATCTCTTTATCATTTCTTTGAGGCCAGCCTCCCTATCTATAGTAGGCATGGCCTTCTGGCAGTTAGTAGTAGTATTCTCTTGTGACAATTTCTGTATAAAGAGGCTGGAGGCTTCTCTGCCCATTGACCTCTCAACAGCTACCTATAGATGGGCCACAAACTCAGGAAAAGGTGCAAATGGGCCCTGTTTAATCCTGCTTTTCAGAAGCTTGAATTTTACTAAATGCTCTTTGGAGACATTGAGACACAGCTGCATATAATGCTGCATCATATTGCATTTGATTCTCATTTCTTTTATATTTTACAGCTTTCAGTATTATTTGTGCTAAACTTGTCTGGGAATCTCCAAAGCCTTCACAAAGGGGCACAGATAAGCAAATGGATACGTATCTCCTCAGGGAGGGTGGGGAATGAAGGCCATGCCTTGGAGATGGAGGTAACCTTCCCTCTTGCATCTTATCATCGGCCTTTTCCTCAAAGTCATATGTCTCTCTGTTTACTTTCTCATTACTTATCTTATCCCTGCCCCCTTTTGTTCCATCATATCCACTTCCTGATTCTTCCTCACTACCTGTTAGGATTACTAGGTGAGAACTCGGGTTGTCTGGACAGTAACAAGGTGAGAATTCAGGTTGTCTGGACAATTACAAGGTGAGAACTCAGGTTGACCTGACAGTTCTCTGGCTCAGACCTGTAAAGGGAGTTTACACCTTAGGAATCCTAGAAGAAGCAAGCTCATTGGTTGAAGTGATTCTTCCCAGAAGCCCTTGCATTATCCCACGCCCATTCTCTGGGAGGATAAAAGAGGCAACATTGGGCCTGGACAAGCAGTCTGCCTGGGGAAGGACAAGAGCTGGAGGAGATTCAGAGCCAGGATTCAGGAAGAAGAAGAGGTTGGCTAGAGGCTCCAGAAGCCTCCCAAGAAACCTGCTCATAGAGGAAAAGGTTATACAGAAAAGGATTACAACTGAGAGACGATCAGAATAGTACAACTACCTCTTCCTTCTTCCACGTTACATCCACCTCCTTTGACTTCCTGTTTACTTCCCAATTCTTTCCCACAGCTAGCTTCCATTGGCTCCATTTTATGGGCATGGCTGGTCCTGGTGAGAGCCAGTTTACGACCCTCTCCATTTGCAATTCAATATCTACTTTTAATGCATTGTGGCTTGCACCTCTTAAAGTGACCCCAATCACTTGATGCCATTTTGGGATGGCTCCTGGAGTTTCCTCATCATAGGAAGCCATCTGACTACTTACTACCTCCCACTTTTTAAAATCCATTTCCAATCCTGCTTGCTTTACTATTTAATAAGCTTCTTTCCCTGGTACCTCCTGGGACCCTCACAACAATTTGTCCCATTTTCCTACTTTCTACTCATTGTAGAGCAGAGTTCTGTCTCTCTTCCCACCTGCAGGCCTGATACAAGGTGAGGCCCTAGCCAAAATTGTTCCTGTTTGGGCGTGCCACTTGTAGCTTTCTTAATGCTACCCTTACCTTGTAGCTCCCCTTTGAGGTACTCTTAATACCCATCTGTTGATGGCACGACTAGGCCACATTTACTTGTCCTTGGGCACCAACCTGAATAACATAGAGACAGACCACCAGGAGGTAGGGTTGAATTGAAAGAGAATTTTATTCTTAAATAGCATGTATTTATACCCCTCTGAGGATCTGGGGGAAGGGGAAGTCCTCTAGGACTGGCATAACAGGATTGGTTTGAGAAGAGAGAGGGAGGCATGCTAGGCTTTGAGAGCAGTAAAGAGGGAGATGTGTTACCTGGAGTCAGACACCACCTCTTGGGCTATGCCCTATGGCTCCAGGTAGAGTCATTTGTGAAGCTGAAGGTGGGAGGTTTTGGCCTTTTGCATCTCCAGTCATTTGGAGTCTCTGAAAGTCACCTTTTTGCGTCCTTTCCCAGGATTTTACCCCTTGGATGATTCCAAGGACCCGAGTATGGCATTATTTTTATGGAGGTAAGAATAAAAACTGTATAGGGAGGTTGCTTGTAAAAAAATCCTTCTATCAAATAATCATGATAAATTCATAACAAAGGGATAACATGACTGATTTTTGGTGTTACCAAGTGGCTAAGGCATGTCAGAGTAACCATAATTCAGTGCTTGCTTAATTCCCCTTAATTCTCTGCTGTTAACTTCCTCGAGTTTGGATACCCACTCTTTCTCTGTGTGGAAAGAATCAATGGTTCTTTTTTGCTTTTTACTCATGGTTAAAAAATCTTTTGGGGTCTGTCCCTGGGTTAAGAAGTGTATTTATTTATTTCTTTACCAGCTTCCTCCCAGACCAGAAGGATGCAGCGCCTCCTGTGCCTGATCTAAGAGATAGCTCTGGGAGAGAGTTCCCTCCCCCTCCCTGGAAGTGTCTCAGAGGTGATTAGTACAGCTGCACCCTGAGGGTTGCCCAGTGAAGGACCCCGCTGTGTGTCCTAGAGACTTCCCTGAGGTTTAAGACTAAACAGTAAAGGTGACACAAAGCCCGGCCAATGGGTCCCGTGGGGCATGGACATCAGCAGCTGACGTGAAAAGCCCCTCTGTCAAACTGGAAGTGTCTGCTCAGAAACTTTGGTCCCTATTTCAAAGGTTCCGCTTCTCTGGGACTTCTGTGACTGAATTCCACAACCTCCAGCCAAGCCTGGCCCTATGTAGATTAGATGTTGCCTTGGGCTGTGTCCCTACTTTTTAAACTCTTAACTACCCCCAGGTGAAGCCCCAGGCAGCAGAAGTCAGCTGCACAGACTTGCCAAGATCTGTTATGTCACTTCCAGATTGGGGTGGTTCTAATATCTAGCTTTATATTTTAAAGTGGCTTGATTTCTCTTCTGATCTGCTGTTTTATAAGCAGAGAAGAGCTAACAGCCTGTGCCAGATTCTTCTATCTCAGTGGCTTCTCTGATCCCAGAGTTCTCCCCAGCCCGATCAGAGCAGTGTGCTAGCATCTCACCCTGTCTGTGCTGGCCTTTTTTCTTCCTCCCCTGGGAACCGACCTTTTTTGTTGAAACTCAAGATTCTCTTCAGCTGGTAAGTCGTGCTTCCAGTCCCTGTGGTTTCTATCAGTCCAGTGTTATGTTTGAGGCTGATTTAACTAATTGATAATGAGGGAAGAAGGGAGCTCACAAAATTGCGTGTATCTTCTCTTCCATCTTGGCTCCACCTTTCCCAAATTTCTTAATCATTATTATTAAAACTTAACAAACCTTTTAAATCAGCAAAACAGACTAGGGGCTTTTTCCAGGACCCCCACCCTTGGAGAGGTTTGTTTCACCTTGAACATTTTTCCCTCCCAGAATCCAAGGGGAGCTTCTCTAAACTTCCAAGCCCACTAAGTGCATTTTTCTGCCTTCCCAGAGAATGCCTAGATATTCCTTGAAAACTTATTTTCTTTAAATGTTAGCACACTGCTCTTCTATGTTTTTTTTAACTTTCCAAATTATCAAATCTCTTTCAATCTATGGTTTTATTTCGTCCTTTCTCTCCCTTTTCTCCCTTTTCCCCACAAGACTACTGCAGTTAATCAGAGACAGAGAAAGAGAAATAGTCTTTTTGTTCAAACTTCTTTCCTTGCCTGAGCCACTCTTGAAAGAATTACTGCTCTGAATGACTTCCACTTCAAACAATTCAGCCTGATGTTTTTCTAAGTCTGCAACACAGAGGCTGAATTCTTATCTCTTACAAGGTTGCTAATTTTTAACACAAAACAAAAATGAAAAGCAAACAAACATATATACAGATACATGCAGAGCTCCATTTTTACCTTTTACATAATTTTTTAAGTCTGTTGCTTTTGCTTACAAATTAGTGCAACAGATTAAAAATGGGCAATTTTATCTTAAATCTTTAACAGGGCTCTACAACCAACAGACAGTCAATCATACAGGACACACAGGGCAAGAACCACAACCAACAGAACAGAGAAATAATAGAACACCCAGGACACAGACTGCAAACCAACAGAACAGACAGACTAATCACACACAGACAGAACACGAAATACATATTACCAGGGAGCCAGATTAGACCGGACCATCACACAGCGTCCTGTGGAGATCAACAAGGGCTTTGATGTTGAGTCCAACTTAGCCACTTGTTTCAGCAGTACTCACCAGACTAGGCGGCTGCAGGATACTCAGGCAGCTGCAGGGGCCCCTCAAGATCTTATTAACCAGAACTGGATTTCAGGATGCTCTGTGTCAATTTTGAACAGAATTCAAACATTTGGGTCTCAATCGCCTGGTCGGCAGAAAGAGATTTCTAGAAACTGGGGCCGAGAAACATCTCTCGGTGGTGACCCTCTAGGATCCATAACCTCTTTCACCATCCAGGGAGAGGGACTGGCTGTCAGACTGATCCAGAGTCTCTCTGGGGCCTCCAAAGAAATGGACAGACACCAGATAGCTCTGATCAGATTATTACATTTAAAGCATCATTTATTAGCTGGCCGGCGACTGACCCCACTAGACAGGCTAGTAGAGATCAGCCCTGAACCTTTAGTGAAGTGCAATTTTAAGCTCGTTTACCATATCCTGGTACAGCCTTGTGGTTACAAATTTTGGGAATCACTGACACAGTTTCTCATTTACAATGGGGAAGTGTCTGGACGAGAGTGTCCACATGTTTTCCAATTTTGTGACTTTGTTAGACACTTGCTTCTTGGAAAGTCTAGGATCTCATGAACCGGGGGATGGGGCCCCGTCTGAATATAACACTTCCATAATTGAGTTTAAGCAACATTTTCCTATAAGCCTGAGGTCCCCTGACCTAGGGATGAGGGGACCAGTCTTTTGTCCATTTCACTCCCACCACCCAAAGGGCAAAGGCATGTCTGTAGACCCTGTGATTTTAACCTTTTCAGGTGGGGGATATGATGAGCCTGCAGGTGTCTTTGTTCTAGTTGTTGGAGAGAGGAAATCTGTCGTCAAAATCCTGGACTGAGGAACCTCTGAGGCTCCTTTCATCTCTAGCAGACGGATGTTACAATCCTACAGAAAGAGGGAGACCCACTAGCAGAGGAAAACTCTGAGCACTGGACTTTCTGTAATGACTCTTCTAAATGGATTACACTACGCCCTGAGCCTGGGACCTGGCTCACGTGGACCCTGGTGCAGGGAACTTATGAGCATCAAGGCTACAATTTTACTGACTTTTACGGAAATTGTCATCTCTGAAAGATTTAATAAATCTTGTGATCTACAATGGAATATTTCATGAGGTTTCTCCATCACAGGCTGAAGTCAGGTCACAAAACTATTTTCCTACAAAAGGCACTTCTGGGATGGAGCCTGACTTGGCACAAGGGAAAGAAAGGTCAAAATATAATTTTGCACTTATGATTTCCCTGGATGCAGGGACTCAGCTGGAGATGCCCCAGGCAGGCTGGTCCCCGGAATTCTTCTGAGACTGAGACTTCTCTGAGGAAAATCGAGTAAGACGAATGGACCCAATAACTATCTAAAAATAAATGTACCTGGAGACAGAAAAAAAGTATATAATGGTCACTCATCATACATCTTTGTCCTGGTCTTGCACATGGACCTGACTAATATCCCACTGTTTCCTCCAGTGTGATCTGGAGATCAGAGCCTGGGCTTCTATAGATAGACAGGCTGTGCCTTGTGCTGAAAAGTTCCTCCTCAGTCCCTGACTCAATCTGCTGACTTGGATGTAGCATGAGCAACTCTTCAGAGTTAAAATTTTGCTTACTGTCCAGGGAGATGTGGCCCCACATTGTGAGAAGCATTTCTCACCTCGTTTCTTCCCTTGCTGTGTCTCTGCTGCTGCAGCTTCCAGGGTCTGGGCAGGACTGCTATGAAGATCAACCCATGCGTTACATCCCTGGAGATGTGGACATTGCTTTCTTTCTCCCCCTACATTCACCTGAAGTGAGCAATGTAACAGGAGCAGAGCGGTTTCAGAGGCCTCCTAACAAGGCTTGTAGGGATTATAGGTAAGTGTCTCTCTCTTTGCCTGTGCTCATTTCCACTGCGAGGATGCAAGAAAAGTCCTCATTGCTCAGCATGAGTTGGGGTGCTCTCCCCTCTCCCTGTCTCTTCATGTTTGTATCTTCTTGGCAGCTTTCATTGTGTCTCCTTAACATCAGAGTTGAAAAAAGAAAACCCCTCTCCCCTCCTTTCCCCTTCCCATTTCCTATCAAACAGGTCATCCCCAGGCCACTCAGTCCCTACCAGGGTCAGTGTTTTCTCTCCCTCCCTTCCAGGTCATCCTGACTTCATGTAAATAGTGTAGGGTTAATGGCCTGAAGCAACAGAAGTACTTGGGCCGTGCTGCCTTTCTATGCTAGGACAGAGTTCTTGCCGAGTGTCCAGATCCTGAACAAGGAGAAATCTGCTCTGTTTACAGGAAGGTAAGCAGTGTCTCCTCTCCAGCTTTGCCTATCTGACAACAAGAGAGCACCCCTTGTTAGGAAGTCATGGGACCCTTCTTTAGGAAATTTAGGGTTAGGGATAATTCTACTCCTCCCACCTCATTTATGAGTTGGAAACATGATCTTATGTTACTCCTTCATGTGGGTAAATAAATTTATCACTGTTTTCTATTGTTTTTGGAAGAAGTAATAGTGTCATGAAGGTCAGTGTGTCCTAGCTTAGGGAATCTCAAAGGTACTGAATAAGTTAGGACTGATGGAGCCAGAAACTGAGGGATGGGAAATTTGACTTTATTGGGAAAAGACAGAATTGTGCAGGATGGAGCTCTGGCAAGTTCTCAGACTTGCAAATGGCTTTATGAAATGCCTGTTCCCTCTCACTGATGTCTGGAGAATTCTGTTTTCTCAAGGTGGTGTGAGGGGGGCTTCTTTTATTTTCTCAAGCTAACTCTTCCTGAACTGGAGGAACCCAGGACAGATGGTGTTTATTTACTTTCTGGGATTTTGACAAACATCCTGACCTTTGTGCTGCTTCCATAGGTCTTAGTTTTATCCATTACCACAATCAACTCTCTTTGCAAATCCCTCCTTTCCAAAGCAGGATCTCAGTATACAGGCATGCAACACTCAAATATAACCGTTTGTAAGCCTGTGCTGTAGCAAAAAATTTCAGACTCCTCCACCGATTCATGCATTATTTCCCTCTGTTACATCAGAGGAGAAGTTCATTGGCTCTTTACTGTATGTTCTGCTGGTTGAAGACAAACCATATGTTTCACTGAATGGTTCCTTGGCAGATAAAAGTTCTTTTCTGAAGCTTGTTGTAGTCTTATGTTATTATTTAATCCCTCTGGACTCTTTTTTCATTTGTACTTTTCTTTGTATGTATAAATAAAAATTCGCTACAAATCAATCTTAATAAATTATAAACATTTCATTACAGTTGAGTATATTTTTGTCTAAGAAACAAGGCCATTAAATGATATGAATTATTGGTTATCCCTTTAATGCTTTACTATCCTTGTTTTTGTTCTATTTGTTGTTCAGCATCTAGGAAAAGTGGGAAGTTTGACCTAGAGGGGAAGTGTCCCCACCCATTGGTGAAACATTAAACAAAAATCCTGTTCTAAATCAAATGCCCTTTCATGTTTTATGAATTATTTGATTTTTACCTTGAGAACTGCAGCCACGGAGAAGGCAAGGCCTCCATATTGTCAACATCCATGATAATTGGATGGAAATTGAATATAAGTGAGTATAATGTCACACTCACCTTCTCCACCCATTAAAACAAGCCCAAAGTGTCTGAGAGGTACTCGCTATTAACAATATTGTACAAGGTTTGAACAGTTTTTAAACATGGCCTAAAATAATAAAGCTATAGGTTTTTTGCTATTGGGCTCCTAGTTGAAGATCTGGTAGCAAATCAAAATCTTAGAACTGATTTTTCTTCTCAGATCATGAGAGAAAAGAAAAAAGTAAGGAGAGAGAAAAACTAAACCAGAAACTCATTTTATAGGAGATATTAGATAGGACCTGCAGCACATTCTGTTCTCACACTTATTGGAATTTAGGTGTGTAATTTCCTTCTTTTAAAAGGACCTCTTTGCCAAATCCCAAGATATCAAAATCTCAGTTTTCATAGACAATGATGATGTCTGTGAAATCTTCCCTTATTTCTTCAGGGAAATATGGTCTTACTGTACAGTGTCCATATATATCAGTGACTCGAACCAATCTAATTACTCTTTTTCCACCTTGCATCACAGTACCTTATTTCTCCCTCCCATTATACTCTAAGGTTTCTAGAAGCAACAAGTATCCATGTCTCTTCTAGAATCAGTGAATGACTCAAGCAAGCAGAGTTTCATTAGGACATAAAACCAGTAGTCCTCACCCTTTAAGAAATTACCAAAAAAAGAATACTGGAACAATGTGTATGGAGAGAGGTTATTTTGAATTCAAATGGAAGGAGCTAAACAGCTATTGCAGTTCTTACTTGTGTCTAAATCTTGGGAAAGTCCCTCTTCTAAAATGAATTCTGTGTGAAGTTTGCATCAATGTTCTATAACATCTACCATTAATTCACCAGAAACATTGAAAAAAATTACCAGCAACTCTACATGGCTGCCTTCACCCTGCATGAGATTAACAGGAATCCCAAACTGTTGCCCAACATTTCCCTGGGATACCGTGTGTACAACTGCTATTCCAGTGAAGAACGGACCTTGGAGCACTACCTGTGGTGGCTGTCTGGAACATACCAACCCCTCCCTAATTACAACTGCAGAGAGCCAGGAAAGATTGTGGCTGCCATTGGAGGAGCCACATCAGCTCTCTCTGTTCAGATGGGGACCCTGCTTGACCTCTACCGTTTACCCCAGGTGAATGAGAGAGTACCTAATACATTTTCTGTTCTTCTGTACAACCTAGGAGTCACAGCAGTTGTGTTGGTGGTAGAAGTAGCAGGAGCAGCAGCAGTAAAATAAAATGCAGTTATGTATATATTTTAAAAAAATTTTTAAATGTTTTACAAATGTATTTCTTTTGATCTTCACAACAAACTCATAATGAAGATGTTCTTATAACTTCCATTTACACTGGAGGTTATTGTGACTAAGAAAAGTTAAATTGTTATCAGGCAACTAATGATCAACTGGGATATTAATTAAACTAGATTTTCTTAGATCGGTTTAACTCTCTAGTGACTTAATAAATTCACTCTTGTCATCATCATCAGGGAAAATGATCAACCATATTGTGAGCCAAGAAGGCATTTAACATTCAAGCCAAGAAAGGATCTGAAAACAAAACTAGTTCTATTTGCCCATTATACAGATAAGTTCAGTAATGATTGGAAAAGTTAAAGTGTTTACTGGACATTACACACTTCACTGGTGGAAGAGAACTGATTAAATCTTACCATTCTGGACTTTAAGTTAAATGAACTTTCAGTATTTTATACCTCATTCTATGAACTTCATTCTTCATAATCTCTTAGTCCCTCACTATTAGTCCAGAATTTATTGAGATGAGAATTATTTATAAAAGGAAACTGAGCATGAGCACTGATGTATAAGGTTCTTGTTTTAGGCAGCACTGGGAAGCTTATCCACAGAGCTGTCCTAAGAACTTCATATTTACATTTATGAATGGACAAGAGTTTGAGAACATTATTCACAATATTAACTTTAATAATGGGCACAGAAGGAGAGCAGAAACATTAGATGCAAGGAGTGACATTTCAGAAAGCACCTCATCTTTTCCAAACTGAAAAGAGACCTCTCTGAGCACTGTGGTTTAAGAAGGGTGCTTAGTGAACTTAATCAATGGTCAGTCAGATGGGTGACTGTTTTGTGTGTTCAGAAGAAAGAAGAAAATTGGGGATGATTTCATGGAAGAGAAATAATCAAAATTTAGATTGTTTCCTTTAAAGCAAATAGAAGTCAGTATTGAATGTGGAAGTATACATATGAAAAGGTGAAGGACTAGAAGCCTCTCTCCATTTCTATCCACATTCCTTATTTTAAGGCTCTCCTGACTTAACCTAACATTATTTAACTATTATTTCTTTACAAATACTGATTTAATATTTAAGGCTCTTGGAGAAAAACCAATTGGGATCTTTGTTGTGTCACTAATATAAATAGTCCTGACCATATACTTGGAGAAGAGTAAAAACAAAACTTTAAGCTCAAAGAGCATAGTAATTAACTCTAGATGTCCTTGTGTAAACATGTCTGAGCTGTCTAAGTGAGGGATTCATGAGAAGCCTTCATCTAGGGCCTTTGTTGCCAGACAATATAACAGCAGGAAGTCTGGTCAAGAGAAGAGTCAATCAGTTCCATTCGGGGATTATTTTTCTTGATCCTGATCAGAGAGAGCATGGCAGGAGAAATTGAATAAGTCTCCTTCACCAAACAGGCAGAGTCTTTCCTACTGTGATGTGTGGGTATATATGTGACCCTCAGATCTAAAACACTATTTGTCATAGAGGATTTGAGATTTTATCAGCCCTCTTATGCAATCCACGAATATCTGTATTTGTCAATGAGACAAATATTATTGCCAAAGATTGTGGTAATGATTATCAAATTTTGGAACAGACCTTCTGATGTGTCTTAGAAAATAAACAATACATATCAAGTTGTGTCTGATGATAGTTAATGTGGGATCATCTGTACAGTAGAGTAATGTTAAGTATAAAGAGTCATGAATGTCTTACATGGTGTTAAACCATGTTCTCTTTTTCCATAGTTTTCATGTGTATGAGAACTTTAAAGAAGCATTTGACCACTTATGTGCAGTTTAGGACATGTTTCAGCTTTTTAAAATCATTTTACAATTGTATTTATTTTCTTAAATGTTTACAAGCAATTTTACTATATCATATTTCATTGCTTCCAATAATAGCATGTCAAAAATAATTTTTAATGTTTAATGTTCCCGATTCTCTTTCTCTTTCTTCCTTTATGGTGCCCCTACTTAAACTGATAAGCATTCAGACATCAGTTATACATGGACAATCATGAAAAACATTTCCAATTCAGTCATTTTTGTAAAAGAGAACTCAAAAGAAAGAAATAAAAAACATGAAAAATAGTATGCTTCATTCAGGATTCAGACAATATCAATTCTTTCCATATTAATGAAACATATATTTCTTCACTAGTTCTCTCAGAATTTCTTGATCCATTGTATTGATGAGAATTTCTAAATCATTCACAGTTCCTTAGGGTACAATAGTGCTATTCGATTGCAGCATGTACTCCAGGTTATGCTCACTACACTTTACATCTTTGTACCTAGGAGTTTCCAGAGATTTTGTTTTCCTTCTCATTTCTATCAACATATTTACATTTCCTCATCATCATATACTGTAACTAGTATAAACATTTTACAATTAAAATATGTGCATTTGACTTCCAATCTTTTGCCATAGCAAAAACAACTGCTTAATGAATTTAGTTCAAATTGGTCCTTTCTCACTTTTGTAATAATATTGGTATATAGATTTATCAAAGGTACTGCTGGATGGAAGGATATGAACAGTTTTAAAGCCTTTTGGTCATCTTTTCAAACTTTTTCCCATAATAATTGGAGCAGATTACAATTCCAACGTGTTATGTCCCCAGTTTACAATATCCCTTACAGGATTTTTTATGATTCTCTTTTTCGTTATGTTAATCAATCTAATAAGTGGGATGTGGTACTGTAGAGTTGTTTCAATTTGCACATCTCTAAAAATAGTGACTTAGAATTTTTTCATATGCCTGGAGATAACTTTATATTTAAGAAATGAAGTCAATCTACAATACACATTGCCCAGTTTGCTGCTGAATTTTACCAGAGACACTTCTTACAAAATTTTTCCACATTTTTTGCTTTCCTTTTATGTTTTGGGGATATTTGTAAATCTGATAGGAGTCTTTTGCTACATCCAACTCGTTTTGAATTGCATTTCTCTAATGTTGAAAAAAAATTTTTTGTTTCCTGTTTGTTCTATTTATAACAATGATACCTGAAGAAGAATGAGCTGTCATTATGCTTGAAATGTCATATTCTTGGACATCCTTAGTGATTGGGAGGATGTCAGCTACTCAGCTACATTGTACTGGGGGTCTCTTACCTGTATCACTAATTTAGATCTCACTAAGCTCCTTTAGCAATCTCAGTTTTCTGATTTCATAAAGCCAGAAATACATATTCAGGGTCTACTGGAAACCAGTTAGATTTTCTTGTTGAAAATACCACAATTATAACCCATAATGACATCTATAGGTGAATATTATTTTGTCCCAAATTTAAAAAGTACAGAGTTCTCATCATGTGGTTTTCTTTCATTCACCTTGTCTTCAGCCTCAATCATATAGAGCTGGTTTACTCTAGAAATTTGTTCTGGGCCAAAGATCAAATGAAGAAATTATTTATATATTCTGGTTCCTTTGGGAAGTTTAAGGAAGATTCATTGCTTGGATGCCTTCAATAAGTCAGTGTCTTTTTGAGAGCTCACAGAGATGTAGACTTTCAGAGAGAAATTTTCATTTATGATAAACTTTACAATAAAATCTAAAACTTTCTTCTAACAATAAATATGCCCATTTGACTTTGTATTTTACTTTAGTTCTCTCTGCAGCATCATGCACCTGCTCATCCATATTTTTTTTTCATCCAGATTACTTACGGTCCATTTGATCGCAGTCTTGCTGACAAAGTCCAGTTTCCTTCCCTCTATCAGATGGCCCACAAGTCCTCTTCTCTTCACCAAGGAATTGTCTGCTTATTGGCATATTTTCAATGGAACTGGATAGGTCTGATTGTCTTTGATGATATGAGAGGTGAGGAATTCCTCAAGGAAATGAGAGAGGAAATGAAAAAGAACAGAGTTTGTGTGTCCTTCACAGAGAAGATCCCTCTCAGTGAGAGAAAAAATAAGGAGACCTCTGAGGCCTTCACGTCCAGGATCCTAATTTCAGAAGTCAAAGTCATTGTCATTCATACTGACACAGACTCATTAACAATTATGGGAGACCCACCAGGATTTTTATTTCCAACCAAGAAGGTGTGGATTGCCACATCTCATTTAGACACTACAACCAGAGCCTTGTACCATTATGGTTTCACTTTCCATGCTTCTCTCTACTTTTCACACTTGACAACTCCAGTCCCTGGGTTTGAGAGTTTTATCAGAATGCTTAATTCTCCTTTAAGTATGAGGAACAGTTTTATTCAGGCACGTATGCCATCACTTTTGAAATGCTCAGAACAACCAGACATCCCTGAGCAAGATTTATATTTACCAAATGCCTCCCTGAAACATTTACCTTTTTACCCTGTGGACATGACCACATCTGCCTTGAGTTACAACATCTACAATGCTTTATATGCTGTGGCTTGGGCTCTCCATGAAATACTGATGAAAAAATCTGAGATAAGATCCTTAGGAAATGAAGAATCTGTATTGCCTCATCCATGGCAGGTAATACGGAAAGTGTGGCGCTTTTTTAGCTATGATTTTTTGAGTATGTATTTTAGTAAGAAGTGGGACATGGAAGACCTTGAAGACTTTTCAATTTCTAAAACTATTCTGATTGTATACTCCTCAAAGATTTTATTGGGTTCCAATATTTATCAAATAGCATATAAAGTTACAATGAAATTTCCTTCCTAGAGTCTTAGAGTTGTAAATAATCTTAGGTTTCTTATTTCCTATTCAGCTCTGGCCTTCTTTTATCAGAAATATTTGAAGGCCCTTTATTTCATTAGGAACCCAATTTTTTTTTCCTGAAGGACTGAACTTAGGATTTCTAAGTAGGTGATTTTTACTTGTAAGCCAGATCCTTTTTTCTCTAAATTGGTCTGTTCTATGCACTCTGATCTTTCCATTAAGAAGGTGAGGATTCTTTTTTCATCCTCAATGTGGCTCCAGTATACAGATGTGTTTCTTTCTGCATCCTTGTACTATTTTCTCCTTCACCTTGGAGGTCTAGAATTGGGCTATAGTATCCCTGGTGAGGTCCTTTGGGGATCTTTTTCAGTAGATGATCTGTAGTTTCTTTCATACTCTATTTTCCCTTCATATTTTGGAAAACAGGAGAAATTTACTTGATATTTTCTTGAAATATAGAATCCATGTTCTTTTTGATTGTAGAACTCATGTAGTCTCCTAATGTTAAATGATTTCCCTTCTTTCTCTTTTCCAGGACAGCATTTTCCATTGTGATACTGCATACTGTTTTTCATTCTTTTTCCTTTTGGTTTTGTCTTTAATTTCTGAAAACATCATTACCTTCTACCTTCTTAGTTCTAATTTTTAAGGAAATATTCTCCTCAATGAACCTCTATATTTCCCATATTTCCAATTTGTTGAATTCTGATTTTTAAGGCTTTTTTCTCTTCTAAGTTTTTTCTGACTGCTTTTACATCTCTCTCATTTTTATTCATACTTTTTTCTCTACCTCTCTGACTCCATTTTGAAAATTGATTTAGAACTCTTCTGTGGCTTTAGACCAATTCTTACTTTCTTTGAGGACTTTGGATATAGGAGCTTTGACTTTGTTTTTTTCTTAGTATAGATTTTTCATCTTCCTGTTCATCACATTAATTTTCAAGGAACAGGATAATTTTTGGTTGTTTGCCAATTTTCCCAGCCTATTCTTTGACTTTACCTGTGCATTAGAGTAGTGCCCTGTTTCCAGGGTAAAGGGACCAATGTCCCAAGCTTCAGGAATTTTGTGCAGTTATTTTCAGGGATTCTTCTAGGGAGCTGGACGTTTTACGTCTCCTAAGGTTGTCTGATCTTGGAAGAAATCTCTTTATTAATGTCTTGGCCTCTATTCTGTTCTGTGAATCTTGTATGATAATTGTCTTCCTAACTCTCAAACTGTGAGCCAGGAAGATGTGCTCCATCTGGGTACTGGCAAAACAACCGAGTCCTGTCCCATGGCTTTAAAAGAGACCCCTGTAATACCCTTCTGACAAGCTCCTTACCCCTCTTAACATCTGTGGTACAAGAACTGCTTCATTGGCTACCACTCCTGCAGCCTCTTCAGGTGTTCTTTATTCAGTGGCTAAGGTATTGAGCTCCTGGTTGTCTTTGAATGCCACACAGATGGTTTGATAGTCTATCCTGGAGATGGCAGAAAACCACTGGAGATAAACAAGGATGGGAGTGTCAGTGACTGGCCTGCACTTCAGAACAATCCCTTCCCAGGCAGGATGGAAGGTAGAAGAGTAGAGGTTTAGTCAGAGGCAACCAGCAGGAGGATATTGCAATAATCCAGGTGTGAAGTCATGAAGATGTTCCAGTAGCAGAGAACAGGAGGGGAACATATTAGAGAGATGTTGCAAGCAGACCTTGGCAATACATTATATAAATGGGGTGAGAAACAATGAGGATTTGAGTGTGAAACTGAAACTACAAACCCAGGAGATGCAGGCAACCCTGCAGGTGTCAGAGGGTAATTTCTGTGTCCCAGAAGAAACCCAGATTTGATCACACCTAAAAATAAAACACAAGACTCCATAAATTCTCACGTACAATTGCCTTTCCCTGAGGTACCTCTCACTGATGAGCATTTCTCTTCCCTTTCAGCTGCACTCCTACCTGAAGAACACCCAGTTTAAGAACATTGTTGGTGAGCAGGTGTTTGTGGATGAGAACAGACGTACAGAGGCTGAGTATGCCATTATGAACTATGTATACTTCGATTATGATAATGATCATCTTCTGTACGTGGGGGACTTTATCCCAGAAGCTCAGCCCGGTCAAGATTTTATAATTTGTGCAAATGTCATAGTGTGGAACCTGTGGAGTTCAAAGGTCAGAGCATTATTATTAATTTATGCTCCTAAACAGGAAGAAACCTTTTTTCATCGATGTGTTCTTTGCCCTCTTTTATGATGTCTTTGAGATAGACACTCAGTAGAGACACTGCTGGATAAGAGGATATGCACATTTTCTTAATCCTTTGCACTTACTTCTATTCAGATTTTTTCCCTTCCTCCCCCAACCCCCTCCCCCAGATGGCAGGCAGTCTTATACATGTTAATTATATTACAGTATATTCTAGATACAATATATGTGTGTAGAACCGAATTTTTTGTTGCACAGGAAGAATTGGATTCAGAAGGTAAAAATAACAGTTTACACTCATTTCCCAGTGTTCCTTTTCTGGATGTAGCTGATTCTGTCCATCATTAATCAAATGAAATTGGATTAGCTCTTCTCCATGTTGAAGATATCCACTTCCATCAGAATACATCTTCATACAATATCATTGTTGAAGTGTATAATGATCTTCTGGTTCTGCTCATTTCACTCAGCATCAGTTGATGTAAGTCTCTCCAAGCCTCTCTGTATTTCTCCTGCTGGTCATTTTTTACAGAACAATAATATTCCATAACATTCATATACCATAATTTACCCAACCATTCTCCAATTGATGGACATCCATTCACCTTCCAGCTTCTAGCCACTATAAAAAGGGCTGCACTGGGCCTCAGTTTAATTCAGTTTTTCTAGGTTTTTCTGAAATCCTTTCTTACAGAACAATAATATTCCAGTAGACTCCTATGCTATAACTTATTTACCCCTACCCCACCTGATGGGAATTGACTCAATTTCCAGTTCCTTGTCCATATAAAAAGAGTTGCTCAAAACCTTTTTTCATCGATGTGTTCTTTGCCCTCTTTTATGATGTCTTTGAGATAGACACTCAGTAGAGACACTGCTGGATAAGAGGATATGCACATTTTCTTAATCCTTTGAACATCATTGCTCTCAAGAATGATTGAGTCATTCCAGAACTCCACCAATAATAATTAACATCCAAGTTTTTCCATATCTCTACCAACATTAATTATTATCTTTTCCTGTCATCTTACTCAATCAGAGAAAGTTTCCGTTATCTGGATTGTCATAGTCAATATTGATTTAGAGCAGTAGTCTTCAAACTTTTTAAATAGGGGACCAGTTCATTTTCCCTCGGACTGTTGGGGGGCTGGACTATAGTAAAAACCAAAGCTCAGACTCTGTATCTGCCACTCAGCCCATTTGCCATAACCAGGCCGGCCCCACAAACCTAGTCAGCGGGCTTCTTCTGGCCCACGGGCCGTAGTTTGAGAACTCCTGATTTAGAGCATGTTTTCATATGATGAAAAATGGCTTCAATTTCTTCATCTGAAAATAGTTGGTTCATTCTTTTGACCATTTATCAATTGGGGAATGGCTTGTATTTTTATAAAATTGACTCATATACATACATAATATGTACATATACATATGTGTACATACATATATAAATCTATGTATTTATGTATTTGAGAAATGAGACCTTCAAAAGAGAGAGTGCATTAAAAAAAAATTCCCCAATCTTATTGGTTCTATTCAAATCTTGGCTATCCTGGGGTTTTTTGTGCAGAATGTTTTCCATCTGATTTACTCAAAATTATCTGTTTTGCATTTTTAATGTTCTCCCTTTCTTCTTTGGTCATAAATTCCTCCTTCTCCAAATATCCAATGAATAGAACAACCTTTATTCCCATAATTTGCTTATAGTATCACCATTTATGTCTAAATCATGAATCATTTTTTTTATCTTAATATAATACTTTAGATGTTGGTTAGTGTCTAGTTTCTGTTGTATTATATTCCAGGTTTCCCAGCACTTTTAGTCAATGAGTGAATTCTTTACCCAGAATGTGGAGTTTTGCATTTTTTGAAACACTAGATTAATATAATTGTTGACAATTCTGTACCGAACTTATTCCAATGATCCACTGTGTTTTTTGCCAATACCAAATACCTTTGAAAGGTACTGTTATAATGGTTTTATTTCTACAAGTTCTAGACCTTATTTGTTTGCATTTTTATTATTTAATTAATTCTTGACATTTTGTTTTTTCCAGATGAATTTTTTAAATTATTTTTCTGATTCTAAAAATCAAGGTCTTGGCAGGAGGATTAGAATGGCACTGAATAGGTAGATTAATTAGAATTAACATTTGAATTGATTAGCTTGGCCTACAAATGAGCATTTGATATATTTCTAATTGTTTAGATCTCACTTTATTTGTAGGAAAAGTGTTTTGTAATTCTGTTCCTAGCTTTCCTGCCTTTATCTTAACAGTCAGACTCCCAAATATTTTATATGCCTACAATTGTTGTAAATGTCTTTTTCCTTTCCATACTTTGCTGCTAAGATTTCTTGGCAACATATAGAAATACTGATAATATATTTATGTTTAGTTTACATCCTGTGAAACTGATAATGTTGTTAATTGTTTCTAGTAGCTTTATAGTTGATTCTCTCGAATTGTATAAATACATCATGTTATCTATAAAGTGTGATAGATTTTTTCCTGCACAAATTACCAGATTCATTCAAAAATTTCTTATATTCTATTTGCTTAAACTAACATTTCTAGTACATTACTGAATAATAGTGGTGAGAATGGGCAACCCTATCTTATAGTAGATGTGTTGAGCTTATCTTCATAAACATACAATATTTGCTGAAAGGTTTAGCTAGATGCTATTTATAATATTTAAAAGAACTCCATTTATCCCTATGCTCTCCAGTGTTTTTAATAAAAAATAGATGTTGTATTTTCCCAAATAATTTCTCTGCATGGATTGAGACAATTGAATGACATCTGTTGTAATGTGCTGTTGCCTCCAGAAACTGTTGACTACTCTCTGGGAGGAGATCTGCTGTGTCAACTCAAATCTCTGGGACAGATTCTTCTTCCTGTAGAGAGCCGTTATCTCCAGACAGTTGCCGTCAACTCTGGTCCAGAGTAGTGATTTGCCTCCCTGCAGAGAGCTGCCTCAAGTCTGGTCCAAACAAGACCCTCTCTATCTCTCAAGTGCCTCCCTTTTTTATCCTTTCAGAGAATGGGCATGGGATAACGCAAGGGCTTCTGGGGAAAATTACTTCAACTAATGAACTTGCTCCTCCTAAGCATGCAAGGTGCTCCCCAGGAGGTCACAGAAGTAAAACTCCCAGTAAAGGCCAGAAGTAGAGAATTGTCAAGTACCAACTTAGCACTTAGTAAGAACTTATCATCTCATTATCTCATTAGCACTTAGTAAGAACCTAACAATCTGTTACTTTGGTTTTTGTTATAGAGAGTTATGTTGATAGTTTTCCTTATACTGAGCCAGCCTTGCATTTCAGATATAAATCCCACTTGGGCATAATGTATTATGTTTCATGATAAGCTACTTGAATCTCTTTTCCTTAAGTTTTGGCATCAATATTAATTAGGGAAATTGGGTTATAATTTTCTCTTTCTATTTTGGCCTTTTTTGGTTTACACATAAATACAATTTCTATGTCAAAAAAGACATGTGGTAGGACACCTTCTTCAATCATTTTTTCCAAATCGTTTACATAATATTAGAATTCATTATTCTTTAAATGATGAAGAGAATTCACTTGTTCAGGAAATATTTTTGAGGGGATTGAGTTAACTGATTTTCCAATTACCTTTTCTAAAATGAACCTGTTTAATTATGTTATTTCTTTTCTGTTAATTGGGACAAGCTATATTTTTCTAAGGATTCATTCATTTCATTTAGATTCATGTCATCTTTATTAGCAAAACTTTGGAAAAATTATTCCTAATTTTTGCTTAAATTTCTACTTCACTCATGATAAGTTCATGCTGTTCATGATTCATACTGGAAACTTGATTTCCTCCTTTCCTTTTTCTAATCATATTAACCAAAATTTAATCTATTTTGTTGTGTTTTTTTCATAAAACTCAAATCTCAATTTTATTATTATTAATTCAAGTTTTCTCCCTTTCAATTGTATCCATCTATAATTTAATTTTCAGAATTTCTATTACTTAATAGGAAATTTTTAACTTGTTCTAACTCTATCTTTTTTATTTGAACCCCCAGTTCATTAATCTCCTCTTTGTCTATGTTATCCACATGAACATTTAGAGACCTAAATTTTCACCATTTGCTGTTTGGCTGCAATCCATAATTATTGGCATACCATCTTATTATTGACATTTTCTTGGAAGAAATTATTGACTTTTCTATCATCTGTTGTTAGACTTACTCATTATTGAGGATTCAATTATTTACTTTCTAATTAATTTTGGGTCTATTTTTCCATGGTCATTTATTAGAAGTGATTTTTTATTGCATCATGATCTAAAAAGCATATATTTTCCACATCTGTCTTTCTGTATTTGATTCAGAAGATCTTATGCTCTAAGAAGTGGTCAGTTTTTGTAGAAGTCCTGTGATCCACTGAGAAAAAGGTCCATTACGCTCTATCCCTTTTCAATTGTCTTCAGAGATCTATCTTACCTAATTTTCTAAAATTCTATTCACCTCCTAAACTTCTTTCTTGTTTACTTTGTGGTTGGATTTATCTACTACTTACTATTTTGTAATTACTATATTGTCACTTTTGGTTCTATTTTCCACATCATTAGTTTCTCCAATGAAATATTTTATATTTTCTTCAAAATTTTCACTTAAGTTTTACTTTTATTTCATCGATTTTATGTCTACTTGACCTAAAAAACTTGGCAAATTGGGAAAAAATTCCATAAAACAATACAACTCACTAAAAAACTCAATTGGACAAATACAAAAAGAAATAAAAAAAGTGAATGAAGAAAATCATGTTATGGAATATTATTGTTCTGTAAGAAATGACTAGCAGGATGACTTCAGAGAAGCCTGTAGATACTGACAGGAACTGATGCTATGTGAAATGAGCAGAACCAGGAGATCATTGTACACTTCAACAACAGTACTATATTCTGATCAATTCTGATGGACATTGATCTCTTCAACAATGAGAAGATCCAAATCTCTTCCAATGAACAGAAGCAGCTACATCCAGAGAAAGAACAATGGGAAATTAATATGGACCACAACATGACATTTCCACTCTTTCTGTTATTGTTTGCTTGCATTTTTGTTTTTTCCTCTCAGATTATATTTACCTATGTGGTAGCGAACAGATCAGATCCACCTTTAGATCTAGAGCCAACCTGATTTTGGCTTCCTCAGAGTCTGAAATCTGCTCTCTTTCCCTATAGAAGTTATCAACACTCAGTTAGAGCTTGCATTGCCTCTTTGCTCATTTTAAGAAAAAAAAAAAACACAAAAGCTACAGTCTACTTATGGGGGGCAGTGTCTTATGTCCAAGCTGCCTCTGCAGACAATAGGAAGTGTCAGTGAAGCAGCAGTGGGGACAGTCTCTAGAGACTCCAGCATTTTGGAATTATAGACTTTACTCCTGTTTTTATAGCTTCTCTGCTGATCTACTGGCTTGCTGCCAGGGCAGAGTAGCCCACACTGTGCTAAAGTGCTCCCCCCAGATTTTCCACCAGCAGAGACTACACCGCACCCCCCTCCAGTCTGCTCAGAGTTAGCCATTTCCTATGGTCTCACTGCCTGCCTAAGGTCTGTGCCTGGCCTAACCCCAGTCCTTCCCCAGGCATGAGCAAAACAGATCTTTTCTGGAGAATTTCGAGAATATTTTCAGTTGGCAATATGTTGAACTCCCAATATCCATGTGTTCTGACAGTCAAGCACTAATTCTGAGGCTGAATTTTGTTAAAATTGATTCAGGGTAAAGGAGAGCTTAGGAAGATGCATGTGTTCTCTCCAGCATATTGTTACCCCCCCCCCAACCGAACTGATTTTTAAGAAATAATTAATTTCTATATATTTTTATTTTTGCCAAATTTGTTTTTTAAAGAGTTGTTTCTTCTAGAAATTTCCATATTTCCTCTTCCAAGCTTAGGTTTTTATTTTCAAATTGTCATCATTTTCTTTCATAATTATCATTCTTGCACATTTTTTCTGTCATCTCTTTTTTAAGATATTTTTTGAGCTTTTTGAGGAGAGGCTTTTGAGCTTGACAAGAGTTCATATTCCCCCCCTGAGATTTTATTCATAGGCATTTTGTCATTGTTACCCTCTTCCAGTCTTCTATTATGATCTTCCATCACTGATATCTCTTTATGGTCAGTGTAACATGCTGTTGTCTCCAGAAGCTGCAGATCACTCTCTAGTTGGAGATCTGCTGTGTCAACTCAGAACCGTTGTCTCCAGACACTTGCCATTAACTCTTGTCTAGAGAAGTGACTTCCCTTCCTGCAGAGAACCGTGTCAAGTCTGGTCTAGAGCAGAGACTCCCTTTTTCCTCCAGAACTGCCCTTTTTATCCTCCCAGAGAATGGGCCTGGGATAATGCAAGGGCTTCTGGGAAGAATTACTTCAACCAATGGACTTGCTCCTCCTAAGCATGCAAGCTCTTCCCTAGGAAAGGCCAGAACTAGAGAATTGTCAAGTACTGACTTAGCACTTAGTAAGAACCTAATATCTCATTATCTCATTAGCACTTAGTAAAAACCTAACAGGTCAGAACTTTTTTTTTTTTTGCTCCTCTTCTCACTTTTAAAATTTGAGCTCTGTTGTTTGGACACACAAGAGATTATGTCAAGCTTTTTTTCCTGAAGAACAGGGGTCTCTCTTTGACTGTGTGGGGCCAATGGTGCTGCAGGCTTTGCCACTGGGCTGGCTTGCTGAGGTTCACTGATTCCCAGATTCTCTGTTATGTTTGCCCTGGAGTTCTCACAGTAGAACTGCTGATGCACTGGCTTTCTGGATGAGGACCCAGTAGACACTATTGCTGTACTTTGGCTAAGAGCCTCACACTAAATTCCCAATGCTGGACTTTTGCAGGCTGTCCTAGATACACCCTACCTCTTCTGGGCCGTGATGCACCCTCTGTTGTCCACAAAAGCCTGTCTTGAAGGCATATCTGAAGCTCAAAAATTACATTGCAAATGTTTCTGGGTTCTGTCATCGGGCACTTGTTCTGCTAAAAGTGTACACCACTCCTTCACCAATTCCTTCAATTTCTCTTTCATCACCTATTATTGAAGAAAACATTTCCAGTACAATATTGCATAATAATGGTGTTAATGGTTACCCTTGTTTAACATTTGACTATATTAGGAATACTTCTTGACATTTAACATTCACATTACTTTGGGAACAGCACTTGCAGTACAATGGGCACCCCCAAGAAGAAGCTTCAAGATCTTTTTGGGATCTCTCCCACATCTATGACTGAGACAAGGAAAGTCATCTTCTCTGTAATTGGCCAATATATGGACTATCTTTAAATGATCAGGGTGTGAAATACATTTTTGTGAATGGTTCAGTAGGAGAAGGTTTGTCACTGAGTATTTTGGAAGAGTGGGTGACAAATGGAAAGAATAAGTTGGATCATGTGATAATTCATATACACTTTTAATTCTGTATCTGTAGAGGTGGTTCTCAAAACCAGAATGGTAAAAATTAGCTGCGTTTTTCTTCAGAAACATAAATAGTTATCAGTTAAAAGTGTTTATTCCAGTCTCCTGTCACTTCTTAGGTTCCCTCTGCAGTATGTAGTGCCAGTTGTCCTGCTGGATTCAGGAAGTTGCCTTTGGAGGGGAAGCCACCTTGTTGCTTCAGCTGCTCCCCATGCTCAGAAGGAGAAATCTCCAGTCATATGGGTGAGTTACTGCAAGGAATCCTAGCTCCTGGTAATTTGGGGCACTACTAGCATGTCTCTTTGGGTCTTCACTGCAGATGTGACAGAGCAATAAAAGAGTTGTGAAAATCACAAAAAAGAGGAAGAAATAATGAGGAGAAAATTTTTTTTTAGGAAACAATGCTGAAAGCAAGGATGGATCTGGTGTGTCACTGAATCATTCTAGATGCTAATTTCAGATCTCATGGACATGAAAGACAGGGTGAAAATAAGGTGAATCCAATATTTGTAATACTAGTGAAAAAATCCAATGGAGGCTCCAAAGAGAATTTTTCTTTTAATTAATTGATGAAATGAAGGGATTAAAGGGTTACCTTTTCATTGTTGAATATATCCTCGAAAGGGTTCATTTCTATTGGGATTTTGAAAAGGAGGAATTCCAAAACAAAAGAAACATATTTTCTGTAAGAAACTTGCCAGATATTTAGTAAGTCATTATTCAATCAGTAAATCAATAGTCATTTAGTATGAGAAGTAGTTGGTCATAAATAATGGGACAGAGTGATAAAAAGGAGGTGGATCCTTCATTAAGGGAGATACTATTTCAACAGAGGAGACAAGAATACACACACTGTCTGTATCTAACAAGAAAATGTTTAAAAATTCATATAAATTAAACAATATTAATTATTGAAAGGTGTAAACTGGGAGGTGGAAAGAATGAAAAAGTACTGATACAGGCAGCTCTTCAACTTAAGTTGTTGCCCAACACAACACAGGCAAAATCTGGATGTCTGATGCCACAGGTCTCCACTGTCTAAGCTTTCTGTCCTTACTGATTAGGTTAAGAAGAAAAGGTGACATCACTTATGTAAAATGAATAAAGAGACTTCAACAAAAGCCAAGCAGGGATCAAGGTAAAGAATAGTTTTGATCTGACCAGTGTACCAAGTAACTTACCAGTGACTGTGTCATCCAGTAAAGAGAGAATGGGATTTTGCGTCCTATGGAAGCAGAAGGACTTTCTACAGCTCTCCTGACTATTTCCTGCTGTGGGAATGTAGAGAACTGTTTTACTCTAAACTCTAAGTCCTTGTTTGTCTCCTGCAGATGCTGAGCAGTGTCAGAAGTGCCCAGAGGATGAATATCCCAATGAGCAGAGAGATAGATGCCTCCCCAAGATTGTGACTTTCCTGGATGTGAATGAACCTTGGGGGAAGGCAGTGACAGCTGTAGCTCTTTCACTCTCATTGCTCACAGCCCTGGTTCTGTGGGTCTTTGTGAAATTCCAAGACACTCCCATAGTGCAAGCCAATAACAGGAACATCAGCTACTTGCTCCTCACCTCCCTTTCCTTCTGCTTCCTCTGCTCCTTGCTCTTTGTGGGCCGTCCCACCACTGCTTCCTGCCTTTTCCGACAAACAGTCTTTGCAGTTGTGTTCACAGTGGCTGTTTCCTCCATTTTGGCCAAAACCGTCATAGTGGTTCTGGCTTTCAGGGTTACAAGTCCAGGGAGAAGGATGAGGATATTCCTTCATCCTAGAGTGCCCTACTGTGTTGTTCTCATCTGCTCTGGAATTCAAGGGCTATTCTGTGTCATCTGGTTGGGAACCTGTCCCCCCTTTCCAGAAGCAGACACACACTCTGAATCCAGACACATCATCCTCACATGTAACGAGGGCTCTGCCTTTACATTTTACTGTGTTCTGGGCTACATGGGCTTTCTGGCCCTGGGCAGCTTCACCATAGCCTTCCTGGCCAGGAACCTGCCTGATGCCTTCAATGAAGCCAAGTTCATCACTTTCAGCATGCTGGTGTTTTGCAGTGTCTGGATCTCTTTCCTTCCCACATATCAGAGCTCCAAAGGGAAAGCTGTGATGATTGTGGAGATCTTCTCCATCTTGGCCTCCAGTGCCGGGTTACTGGGCTGCATTTTTATTCCCAAATGTCTTGTGATTCTTCTCACATCATGGGAAAATACCATAAAACAGAACAAGAATCAAAGGGGTTCCAGGAGCAAGGATTTTTCTTTTTTTTTAAATTTGATGTCTTTATTTGCCTCAGTTTCATGTAAAACACTAATTTTATCTTTATTTTTAAAGCTTTGACTTCACATTCTCTCCTTTCTTCCCCAAGCCCAGAAGCATCGAGCTTCCACATGCGCAGTTACATAAAATATTTTATAAATGTCATAATGCCTACATGCATCATTCCTTGGCTTCATAAAAAGAACCCATATATACATACATATATATATATATATATATATATATATATATATATATATATATATATATATATATATATATATACATATATTTAAAACCTGTGTTACATCATCAGTTTCATCATAAAGCCCTTGAGAGTACTTTTGGATCATTGTGTTGTTGAAAAACAAAGTTATTTGCAGGTGACCAGTCTGCTATATTGCTTGACTTTGTACACATTACCTTTTAGTTTTCATATTTTCATGTATATCTTTCCGGATTTTTCTGGTCATTATACCTAGAGAATCATCAAAGTATTCCATCACAATTACATACCACAATTTCTTCAATCATTCTGCATTTGATGGGAATTCTCTCAATTTCCAATTCTTTCCCCAAGAAAAAAAGTGACATCCAGATTTTTGTACATATAATTCCTTTTCCTTTTTTCTTAATCCCTTTTGGGTTTCAAGCCATGTTAGTTTTAGGTGGATGAATTTGCCTAATTTTATGGCCTTTTCAACATAGATCATATATTTTTATCAATATCAATTGGGGATTAGCTCATATTTTAATATATTTTATTCCTTTATCTATACATTTGAGAAGGGCTGCTACATCAGTGAAAGTTGCTTCAAAATTGTTTTCACAATGACTGTTGCTAACTGTATTTCTCCCATTAATTCCATTTTGTTTTTTTTTTTTCAATTTATCCCTCATCAAAGGAGTTTACTTCTCACCACACTTTTCACAATATCCCTTCTTTTTTCACCCTACCCCATTCTCATATTCATTTTCCTCCTACTATCTTGCAAAATAATATGGATTTCTATAGCTATGTTGAGTGTGTATGTTATTTCTTCTTACAGCCAGTTTGACTGATTGTAATATTGACTCATTCTCCCTCCCCTCCTTCCTTCCCCTCTACTAAATGCTGTGTGTCCTCTTTAATAGAATATAATTTATGCCATTCTACTTCTCCTTTTCCCTTCCTCCCAATTCATTCCTCCAGCCCTTTAATTTAATGAAATTTCTTTCAAAAAGGATTCTTTCATATTCATATTCAATTCACACCTATGCACTCTGTTTATACTCACTCCTTCTAACTTCCCTAATAATGGAAAAATTTCTCATGAATTACATGGAAGAATGTCAACAGATAAATCAGTTTCAGTCTCTTATCATTTCCACTTGCTGATTAGTTACTTGTGCTTTTCCTGAGTCCTGTAAGTGAAAATGAAATTTTCTGTTCAGCTCTGGCCTTTTCCTCACAAATACTTGGAATTCGGCTATTATCCTGTGTTTTTTCTGTTTTCCTTAAGGTTTATCATCAGTTTTACTGGGGAGGTGATTCCTGGTTACAATCCCAGCTCCTTTGCTCTACAGAAATTCAACTTCCAAATTCTCTGATCCTTTAAAAAAGAAGTAACAATATTCTCACTATACTTGAATTCTTCCTTTCTAAATACTTGCAATATTTTCCCATTTACCTAAAAGTTCTGGAGTTTGACTACCCTATTTCTGGACATTTTCTTCCTGAGTTCTTCAGATGACAATCAATGTGTTCATTCCACTTGTCTTTTACCCTCTAGAATAAATACCTAGAGTTTTCCTCAATACTATATTACCAGAAGATGTCTTGGAAGTCCCATAATTTTAAATGATCTCTGTGGCACCATTATTTTTCCAGTGAGATATATCACATTGTTTTCTACTTTTTCATTATGTATATTTCGAGTGATTATATCTGGAAGCATTAGCTTGACCAATTATACCTTATATTTCTGCAAAGACAACAGCAGATTCAGAGTTGGTATTCCTTCATTGCTGGGATCAAGACAGGGCTGGGACTTTACTGGCTTGACCTATACCACTATTGTGCTCCTAACTCACAATAGACCGTTCCAAGTTGTCATAGATTAGAAAAATATTCCCCTCCATCTTTTTTTCTGAGTAATAAACTCTAAAATGCATTTATCATCATTTTAAAGGCATTTGGAGGATTTAGGGTGAAACTGAAATGAGTTCCTTCTTTATTTGGCCTTCTGAGCTCTGTGTCCAAGATGTTTTAAGGAACATAGAGTAGCATTCCTTTTTCTTTCTTTCTTTCTTTTATTTTTTCTTTATTAAAGCTTGTAACATATGCATGGGCAAAATAACTGTATGGATATCTATACATATATAGTACTTTAATATATTTAACATGTATTGTTCTATCTGCCATTTAGAGGAGGGGGTGGGTGGAAGGAGGGGAAAAGTTGGAACAGAAAGTTTTACAAGGGTCAATGCTGAAAAAATACCTATGCATATATCTTTTAAATAAAAAGCTAAAATTTAAAAAATATGCATTGACAATTCTTCAACATTAAGCCTTGCAAAACCTTGTGTTCCAAATTCCCCCCTCTCCTAAACCCTTCCCGGGATGGCAAGTAGTCCAATATATGTTAAACATGGTAGAAATATAGGTTATGATACATATTTATACAATCATCTTGCTGTGCTAGAAAATTCAAATCCAACCAGAAAAAAAGTGAGAAACAAAATAAAATGCAAGCAAATGACAACAAGAAAGTGAAAATTTTCTATTGTGAACTACACTCAGTCCCCACAATCCTCTCTCTGGTTATACAAGGCTCTCTTTATCAAAACCATTGGATCTGGTCTGAAGCATCTCATTGTTGAAGAGAGCCACATGTTCCTGAACTGATCATCATATAACCTTGTTGTTGCCATGCACAATGATCTCCTGGTTCTGCTCTGTTCACCCATCATCAGTTCATATAAGTCTCTCCGGGCCTCTCTGAAATCTTCTTGCTGGTCGTTGTTATAGAACAATAATTAGAATAGAATTTCTTGGGATATTTCTGGGATAAAAGGCTTGAAGAATGTAATAGGAACAAGGCCTTCCTGAAGTACACAATTTATGACTCTGTTACAATAAGTAGAATGTTACCACAAAGTGCTACAATTTATGATTGTTACAATAGGCAGACTTACTGCTAATCACTCTAGTGTTTTTGCAATATGAGCTTAGAGAAAATACAGACCCTGGCTCTCAGAACAATAAATGGAATGTATAGATGGTACCTGGCTGGCTCCTGTACTTTTGTTTCCACACTCATCCTAGTTGGGGGAGCCGGCATCCACATGGGGCACTCAAACAGGACCTGAATGCCATTGCAGAGGAGAGGGAACCCTTGTTGAGCTCCAGGATTTAGGTAAAAGGTAAAATCACTTTATCTCCAGGCTAACACAAGAATTAGGTAGAAGTAATATTGAGTTTTGTACCATTGATACCTATGTAGTGCACATATTGAATCAGAATGGGGCAAAAGCAATTAGGAGACAGGGACCTAGGATGTTACCTGAAAGTATTAAAGAAGCTGGGAAAGGAAAGAGAATTGGGAATTACTACAGGACATTTACAGGAATTTTTTTGAGTTTATAGAAAAATGCTGTTTTTGGTTTGCACAAGAAGGAATATTCATGTGGAGTAATGGAAGAGAAAGGGAAAATCAATGAGTGGATATTTTAGAGAAACAGGGCCAGGAGTTTTTCCAGTTATTATATTTTCTAGTTGAAATATTTTGAAAATCTCTCTTCTGCCTCCAGAGGGCGTTGTTTTAAGTTCTAGAGTGCTTAAAGTAGATTTGTCTGCTAGTACTGTGGAGGAAGAAGACTTGCCCCAAGCTATAGAATGTTTAAATGTTAACAAAAAGCATAATTCACACAATCCCAGTTTAGAGGCTTCTCCTAAATACAGATCTGAAGGGAAACTAAATTCTTACAGAAATGAATCAAGTAGGATAGTTCAGGAGGCAATTAAGAGAGCTAAAGAAAGAGGAGAAGACATCTTTTTAAAATGAAATTTGCTTTGCCCATTATTGAAACTGCAGATCCAAGTAATCCAGGACAAAATAGGAGAGAATATCAAGCTATAGGCTTGTAGTTACTGAAAGTGTTACATCAGCTGCTTCCAGTGATGGTTCCAATAGTCCACATGCTTTTACCCTGTTAGATTCAGTCTCATGAAGGGCCTCGCCTCCTTTAACCAGGTGTTCAATGGCAAAAACCACCTTAGAAGGAGGACATTATTTAATCTGGAAGGCAGCCGTTTTTTCGGAATGGCAAGACCAAGTCCAGATCAATGATCACACCAGGGTCAGAATCACCTTTGAGATTCTCACTGGAATGGGAGTAGTTAGTCAGTTAAGAAATCAATCAAATTATGAATTAATGGTTTATGAACAAGTGATGAAGACAGCTAGAGCAGCATGGGTAAAGATACTTGGGAAACCTGGCAGAGAGACAGCAGACACAAAAATCATCCAGGGACTTAATGAGGCCTTGGCTGAGTTTGTCAGTCACTGAATGACAGCAGTTCAGTATTCTCTCAGGGATGGGGAGATAGCCCACATTTGATTAAGACAACTTGCCCTTGAAAATGCTCATGGAGATTGTAAAAATGCATTATCTGGGGCCAAACCAGAAATGTCTTTAGTAGAAATGTTCTAAAGGTGTCAGAAAGTTGGAACTCCTTTCAAGCCCCAGCAATGACTGCTGCGCTGAATCAGGATAGTCACAATCTCAGAATTTTTCAAAATCCCATGGATGCTATAGTTGGGGACAAAGGGATCATATGAAGATAAATTTAGTAACCAGAAGGTTTCACCACATTGCATTTCATCAGATAAACTTTTGACTTTATGTCCAAAATGTTGGAAGGGCCCAGAGTTGTGCTTTTCAATGTCCTTCTCAGAATAACAGGCAAGATAAAGAGATATCAGAAACTATCTTCAGGGCCAGCTCCAGCCCCAGATGATGGGAACCACACTTTCCCTTATTCCCCCCAAACTGTGTCTGCAAGCAATACCTTAAATCCTACTTATGGACAATATGGGATGGAATACAGGCAACCCCCCAAGGAACTACAAGCCTTGATTTATGTTCCTCCGTGTCACACTGAATTACTGACAATGTGGGAAGATGTTCTCTCTCCACTGGAGTCTCGGGTCTTCTTCCTTTGGGCATAGGAAGGCTCATGTCAGCACTTAGATCACAGGCATTGCAAGGGCTTATGGCTATTCCTCAGGTAGTAGATTGTGATTTTTGAAGGGGAAATGTGTATTCCTCACTTGCTGCTCCTCACCAGGACATTAAGTAAAAAGAAGGAAAGGATAGCACAGTTACTGATAATATCTTACAAAAGAGAATATTAGAATGTTCTGGAAGTATAGGAAAAAGGAATGTTCTGGAAGCAATTTATAGCTGATTCTAGGCCACTTTTATGGTTGAAAATAGAAGGAAACCTCTTTGGAAGGTCGGTGGATACAGGAGCTGATAAGTCGGTGATCTCACAGTGCTTTTGCTCACAAGCTTGGCCAACATAAGAGCCCACAAACCTTTACAAGGCATAAGTGCTAAATGGTTATTGGGGAGAAAGGAGAATAATGAACGACGGTTCAAATCTGAAGTTCTCCAGACATTCCCTGTACATTTATAGGGGAGAGATTTTGCTAAAAGGGATGAATGTCATACAATTCTTCATAGGGGTCCCTGACAGAAAGAATAGGCACAATAACAAAGGGGCCTAAGATCAAATGGAAAGGAGAGCCCCAAAGGGGTGGATTTTGGGCCTCTAACAAATGATAAAACAGAGGCCCTTTGGGAAAATTGTCAACAATTACAAACTGGTCACATAAAGCAATCCACTCGCCCATGGAATCCACCCAGATTCACTACCAAAGAATAATCAGGAAAATGGAGAAAGTTAAACAATTTACTCATATTAACAATAGAATGGAATGTATGGGCAGCTTTTAGCCAGGACTTCCCTCACCCAATGATATCACTAGGAATGACACAGATGGATCATGGACATCCAGGACTGTTTCACTCTATTCATTTAAGATGGGAAGACTGTCCATATTTTGCATTTTCCACACTCTCCACCAATGTGAAGGAACCTTACTGAAGATTTCCACAGAAAGTCTTTCCACAGGATATAAAAACACACCTACTGTGTGTCATCAGAATGTGGCAGAAATTAGAGCTCCTGTCAGAACCAAATGAAAACGAGCCCGCATTGTGCATGACATGGATGGCATCCTATGTGCCCATTAGGATCGGGATATTGTACAACAGATACTGAGACCCAGCTTCCGTTCTGGAAATTGTCCTCGGATCCCAGGTGGAGAACATGAATCTACATCCAAATCATTTCTGCAGAGATTTCCACACTGGCAGCACTGCCCCCAACCCCCAACCCCCTCTCCCCACCCCTGTCCTCCCAGCAACATGACTATATGCCTGGAGACCAAGTCACAAACATAGGAAACACTGCAGGAGAAAGTCACCTTGTGTCCCAATGCCATTCTCGGAAACATTCCCAAAGGGCAGAATAACCGCCTCCCTGTGACCCCCCATGTGTCCGGGACCCTCCTCTCCAGGGTCGGGGTGCTCTGGGTCTCCCCAAGGAGAACAATCAGATTCTGGCCCAGCAGAAGAAGAGCAGGAAGCTCCCCTTCACAGCTAGGAGACCACATCCCCTCTAGATTGGGCAGCTCCCAGCAGGGGGAGGGAAGGCAGGGATCCCCTTACAGAAAGTACAGGGGGCATAATTCTTATCCTATATCCCTAAGAAAGGTGATTTCTGGAGTTTTCTATATTGTACTAAAGCAGGAAGAACGTCTGCATTTGGCAGGATGGCTTTAGGGCAAAGAAATTGTATTTCTAAGTATATCCTCTTTTCCACAAAAGGAGCTTTTCAAAGTTTTGTTACTAGAATTAGTGGGAAAGGCTGAATCATGACTTCCCATGTCCCCTGGAGGTGCTCAGAGAAGAGCCTGCCCCACTGGGGGCCACACATCCTGCTCTGGTTCCACTTTCCCAGAAGTCCCCACTGCTTTTCCCCCTCAGGGCTCTAAGGGCAGCTCTATGTGGGGGAGGGGATTCCTGTAGCCATCCTTTCTCAGAAAGAAGGAAGGAAAGGAGCATTTCTTCAGGGCTTCCTGCAGGTAAAGAGCTGGGGATCCAGAGAGAAAAGACAGCCCTGCTCTTTGAGAGGGGCTCCTGCACCTCAGAGAGGGCCCAAGGCCCCGGGAAGTCCTCCTGCTCCCTGCCATTGCCCCCAATAAAAGCACTTTGTTCCTGAGACTGAACCCCTGCATGGGCCGAGTGTTAGTCCTGGTCTGAGGCAGAGAACCTTTGTCCCACCGGCCCCACTGAGTCAGCCCCCAGGAAGGAGCCTTGTTTCCAGTACTGAGTTCTGGCCCAGAGCAGGTAAATGTCCCCAGCTGCATGTCAGGAGTGTGTCCCTGGCCTGAATGTTTTCCCTGACTAAGGAGCCCTGCCTCCCACTGCATGCTTGATAATGAACCTCCTGCCTCAAAAGCTTGAGAACTTCCTCCTTTTTAATGAGGGAAAGGAAAGGGGGACCCCATTTCTCAGCGCATAGATAGTCCCATGAGGCTCAGTGTCTCCTGTAAAATGAATTTACAGGCCTGAAAACCTAGATTGATAAATAAAAGGTTTATTGTAGGAATTTGGAAGTAAAGCTCAGTTGAAAGACGTCAGGGCCGAAGGTGGCCGTTGGCGGGCAGGAACCCTTAAGTGGCTGGAAGGATACCATGTGTTGGCTGGGAGGGCTCCTGCAATGAGGGCATTCCCGCTCACCTCAATTTCTCCTTATATATTTCTCCTTCCAATCTGGTTCATTACTCCTTTAAAAATTTAGATCCTCCAGTAGTAGGGTAAAAATGGATAACTGATATATTCAATAAGATTTTGAATTAAATAAGTAAACCTCTTTGAAGTATCATTGACGAATTACCATTTCAGTTAAAACTGGATCAAGAAAGACCTGGAAAAGTGACTAGGACTGATTGGTGGGATTAAGAATTGGAGTATTCAAAATAGCTCCCTACTTGTGCTTATGGTGAGGATGTAATTTCTTCTGATTCTCTTCTCTTGGAATGAATGAGGAAAAGACTATATGGCATCATTTGTTCCAGTGACTTTTCAGTGTCCGTAAGGATGCAGCAGTTTTTAGAAAGCAATGTTAGGTGTTTCTAAGAACAGAAACTGAAATCCTGACCAAGTCAAAGCAAGTTGAGGGTTATCTGGTCTCAAAGATTGGCCATACAAGGCTCCTTTCAAGCTCAGTCAAATGTGAGTAGCTCTGAAGCCCTCTGCTGGGTACTGGGAGCTTCTTTTACATTCTGACAAGAGGTTTCTGAATTTCATCTGACCCAGTATCAAATGGAGTTGTCAGTGTGGTTGTATGTCACTGATACTGGAGTAGTGAGCTTCACATCCACCTGGTCCTGTGGTCAGCCAGGGTAGGTCATAAACTTGTTTTGCCACAACACTGTGGTTTGCTTGAGAGTCATAACCCTCCCAATAGGTAATCATCTGCCCAGGCTCCCACATCTGGCCTTTTGTGATTACACCTATCCATACTCCCAAGCCTTTCCTTTGCATAGAACAAATCAACTTGCTTAAAACCTCAATTGAATAATGAGAAAAAGATATAAAAAAGTGAGTGAAGAAAATAATTCATTAAACATCAGAATTGAACAAATGGAATTGAATGACTCGAGGAAACACCCAGAATCAGTCAAGCAAAACCAAAAAATTGAAACAATGGACAAAAATATCAAATATCATCTTGGGAAAACAAAGGACATAGAAAATAGATCTAGGAGAGAAAATCTGAGAATTATTGGAGTTCCTGAAAAATATGATGAAAAAAAGAGCCTGGACAGCAGGAAATTATCAAAGGGAACTGCCCAGATGTTATAGAAACATAAATTCAAAGAGTTCATCAATCACCTACTGAAAGGGACCCTAAAATCAAAACACCAAAAAATAATCGTGGCCAAATTCCAGAAAAATCAGATGAAGGAAAAAGTCTGCAAATTGCTAGGAAAAAAATCAATTACTGGATTACCCAGGAGCTAGCAATGTCCATAGTAAAGGATCGCAGGGCCTGGAATATGATATTCTGAAAGGTAAGGAACTGGGTATACAGCCAAAAATATCTTAAACTGCCAAAATGAGCATTTGTTTTTTCCAGGGAATAAGATGGACATTCAATGAAATAAGTGAATTTCATCTATTTCTGATGAAAAAATTGGAACTAAACAAACGTTTGATCTACAAATATAGAACTCAAGAGAAATTTAAAAATGTAAAAAAAATCTTAGGAACTATACTTCTGCTATAAAAATATATAAAGAACACATGTATACTTTGTTCTAGAAACCAGAGGTGGAAAGGCAATTGTACCAGAAAAACGGTAAAGTGGGGTTTCTACATCTCACGAAGAGGAAATGGAAACCTATTCTATCTGAAAAAAGAAAGGAGGAGGATGAACATGGAGTGTAACCTACTCTCATCAGAATTGACCAAAAGAGGAAAATATTAGACATATTTGATTTATGGCGAAACTTCTCCCACCTCATTGAAAAGTAGGAGGGGAAAAGTGAAAAGGGAAGGAGTAATCAAAGTGGAAGGGAATAAAAAAATTGTGAGGAAAAGGGGTAAGATAGGGGGATTAACTCTAAGGTGGGGAGAGAGAGGCCTGTGAGAAGCAAATGGTGCTCACAAGTTTAATATTGGGGAAGGGAATAAGGGGGAAGGAAAGGAGAAAAGCATAAGCAGGGGATAACAAGATGGTAAGCAATACAGAATTGGATATTTTAACCATAAATGTGAATGGGGTAAACTTCCACATAAAGAGGAAGCAGCTAGCAGACTGAATTAAAACCCAGAATCCTACAATATGTTGTTCACAGGAAACACACTTGAAGCAGGGTGATACATAAAAAGTAAAGTAAAAGGTTGGAACAGAATCTACTATGCTTCAGGTGAAGTCAGAAAAGCAGTGGTAGCCATTCTGATCTCAGATCAAGCAAAAGCAAAATTTGCTAATTAAAAGAGATAAAGAAGGGAACTATATCTTGCTAAAGGGTAGCATAGATAATGAACCAATATCAATAGTAAACATATGTGTAACAAGGGGTGTAGCATCTAAATTCTTAAAAAAGTAATTAAGAGAGCTGCAAGAAGGAACAGACAGCAATACTATAATAGTAGGAAATCTCAATCTTGCACTCTCAGAATTAGAAAAATCAAACCACAAAATAAATAAGAAAGAAATTAAAGAAGTAAACAGAATACTGGAAAAGTTAGATATGATAGATCTTGGGGAAAAACAAAATGGAGACAGAAAGGAGTACATTTTCTTCTCAGCCGTTTCTATTTTGTTCATGTTGATTGGTATAGCATCGAATAAGTAGATTAATTTAGGCAGTAAATTTTTATTATATTAACTTGGCCTAACCATGAACACTTGCTATTTTCCCAAGAGATTAGATGTGACTTTATTTATGGGGAAAGTCTTTTGTAATTGTATTCATATAGTTCTTCACTTTTCCTTGGTAGATGTAATACCCAGGCTATCTTTCTGGAGGTCCTCCAGAAGGCCTTCATCTCAGCAGGATAATCATCATGAGGATGGACAGAAATAGACTCTAAAGTCTTTACTGAGTCTTTTAGAAGTCTGTGTCTGTCACAGTCTGACCCAATTTCAGTTTGAGCCCATCTCCTTGAGCAGTCTGCCAGTCCACTTGTCTACACCAGTCTCAGTCTGAGTCTGACTTTGTCCCAGGTCTCTCAGCCCTTAAATTCCCTATTACAATTATAGCAACATCACCATACTAAGTACTGAGGATATGTAAACTAAAGAACCAATATCTCATCAATTCCACTAAATAAACATCTTGTTGTAAGTATCCTTATTTCAAGCCTACTTCTCTAGAATTGTGACTCTACAGGTAGACTCCTAAATATTTTATATTTTCTACAGTTAGTTCAAATGAAATTTCTCTTTATATTTCTTGCTGCTGGATTTTGTTTGTTGGTAATATATTACAATGCTGATGATTTGTATGGATTTATTTTGTGTCATGCAATTTTGCTAAAATTGTGAATTATTACTAGTAGTTTTTAGTTGATTCTCTAAGTATATCTTCATATCATCTGCAAAGAGTGATAATTTGGTTTCCTCCTCACCTATTCAAATTCCTTTATACTCTTTTTCTTCTCTTATTGCAAAAGCTACCATTTCTAATACAATACCGAATAACTTTATTGCCAGTACAAATCCCACCTCTGTGTCTTTTTATTTCAAGTCAATCTTATGAAAAAAATTTATTGTCAGATTTTGTTTGGCAATTCAATCTGCTATATCTATTTTATAGGTGACTTCATTCAATTCACATCTACACTTATGATTATTAATGGTGTATTCCATTCCATCCCATTCTCTTCTATTATCTTTTCCCATTTTTTAATCTTACTCCTTCCTTCAAAATCTGTTCCCCTTCTGATCACTGCCTCCCTTAATTTACCTTCTTTCTCAGTATTTCCCCCTTCTTCTATGTTTCTGTTAGGCAATATAATGCTTGTTCTTGGCTTTAGATAGATACTACATATTAGTTTAAGAAAAGCTTCATTTTTCTTGAGCTTTCTAATAGTTTTAATAGAAATTGGTGTTGTGTCTTGCAAGGAGTTTTTTGTATCTATTTAGATAAATTAAAAATTTTGTTGATTTGGTTATTGATATGCTCACTTATATTTGTATGGCTTTAAAAATATTGAAATAGCCTTGAATTTTTGTATAAAATGCACCTTGTCATTACGTATGATTTTGTGATACGTTTTGGTGACTTCCTTGCCAATATTTTCCTTAAAAATTTTGCATTACTATTTGTTGTGTCCAGAATAGCTCTCTGGAGGACCTTGGTACCAGCCTGAGGACTTGTTCATAAAAAAGAAGTGATGACGCGAGACTCACGTGGATAATCAAACATGGTGTCCGTTTATTCCAAATTCTTTCTTCCTTGTATACCCTAACACCCTCATATAACCAAAGCCACACTGCATGTGCTAAATATATACTGCTCATATGGAATCATATAATCAATATTTTATGTAGATGACTCTTCACCTTCTGGTATCCTTCTGCTTCAATCACAACACAGTTGGTCACTGCCCCCTGTCTTCCCAGGAAGGCCAAAAGCCCTTAGCGGAGATGGGGAGCCAAACCAGATGTTGTCAGCAGGAGCCCTCTGGCCTGAAGGGTCTTATACCTCGCTCAGATTTCAGAGTTTCCACTCAGGAAATAAAAGATACATCAAACCTTAACAATCACGAGTAGCAGAATTTAATTTTTTTTTAAAAAAAGGATAGTAATCGTTGATTTCAGATAAAATCAAAGCTAAAATAGTCTTAATTAAAAGAGAATAATAGGGAAAACACGTTACAGGTCTGCTTTATTAATCAATATTAAAAAACTAGAAAGATAAGATTGGGATATTATTGTGGTAAGGCGATGATGAATTGATAGATTTAGAAAGACATGGAAAGACTTGGTCTTTTGAAAGATGCTGTTTCCCATCTTCAGAAAAACAGAGGACAAACAAGCATAGTATAATCTTACAGAGATGCATATGAATGTATGATTCTAGATATCTATATGTATGTGTATATAGACATAGATATCTGTGCTTAATTGTAGTTTTCTTGACAGAGTGAGAGGAGGAGGGAAAAAGAACAAAGTAAAAAGTACACAGCAGAAAACAAATGGAAAGCTACAAAGAAGCAAAGATGGACAAGTCTGAGCCCAGTGTATAGAATTTATTATATAGACTCTCTTGAAATGGAAATGGATGTCTCACATTTTGAATCCTCTTATGTTCCACTATGTACATAGCAACCTTTTCTTTTTCTTCTTAAAGTTTTTTAAAAATTAAAAAGATTGTTAGCTCCTTGAGGGCAGGGCTATCTTTATTTTTCACAGTTGTATCCCTAATACTTAGAACAGTACCTGGTACATTGTAGGTGTTTAATAAATGTTTATTGATTGACTGACCCTCATCATTTATACTTTTTTATATGACTCTTAATGACATCAGATTTCTGAGATCTTATTTGTTTTATCTCATTCTATTAACATATAAATCATGCTTCTCCAAATATTTCCTTCCTATTAAATAAATTTGTGTGTGCATCTTTCTTTTGATGTCTGTTTCTTATCCAGAAATTTTTCTGATCATAATACTCTAGTCTGATAAATATTAAATTGACTTTTGTATATTTTCCATATCACTTGTTTTTTATATTTCTTACATTTTATTTTTTTTTCTTTATTGACTTTGTTTGGATATTTCTTGTTATCTTATCAAATTGCTATTCTTGGACCCATTCTAGCTATCAGGACATTGAGTGAGGTTTTCCACTGTCAGTTATAAGTTATCTGTTTTCCTTGCCACTTTTACCATTCTAGTCCTTTAATCCTGTATCTTATATCATTTCCTTTATTTCATGTTACTAAAGTCCCTGCAATAGTTTTTTTTTTTCTCTAAAGCTTGGAGAAAAGGCTTTATTTCTCTTGGACTTGCTGTGATGTCACTATCCTCTTAAGGAGTTTGGCTCCTGAACTTCTCCCAAAACAAAATATTTCCATGATGGCATTAAGAGCTAATCCAATTCCAATTGATCAATGATGGACAGAATCAGCTACATCCAGAAAAGGAACACTGGGAAATGAGTGTAAACTGTTATTTTTACCTTTTGAATCCAATTCTTCCTCTGCAACAAGAAATTCGGTTCTACACATATATATAGTATCTAGAATATATTGTAATATATTTAACATGTATAAGACTGCCTGCCATCTGGGGGAGGGGGTTGGGGGAGGAAGGGAAAAAAATCTGAACAGATGTAAGTGGAAGGGATAATGTTGTAAAAAAAAATTACCCATGCATATGTATTGTCAAAAAAAGTTATAATTGTAAAATGAAATAAAAATAAAATTTAAAAAAAAGAGATTTCTTTGGTTTGCCCAGTAGAAACTTTCTACATTAGATAGAGCTCTTTAGATCAATAGTGTGGGCAAGACTTTCTTGACTCTCAGCAGAAAGGTCCAGATGTGAATCTTCCTTCAAGGGCTTCTGGGACTGCTTTGATGTCAGTGCACAGACGACCTTCTTGTCACAGGGCTCTGGGAACTCTCCATTCCATAGATTCTGCTCGGGTTCCCCTCACCTTGTTGCTGAGCTCAGGGTATACTTCCAAACTGACTTTGACAAAACATGTTCTTGCTTTTGGGGTAGTGAACTCTGTAGGATACAGAGTGTATATGAAGCACACTCAAAGCAGTTCTCAGGGGAAGTTTTATATTTCCAAATAAGTATATCAATAAAATACAGGAAGAGTGCATCGCTGAACAATGCATGCAATTAAAAAACTCGAAAAAGAACAAATTAAAAACCACGAGTTAAATGCCAAATTAGAAATTCTGAAACTCAAGGAGAGATTGATGAAATTGAAACTAAGTATTGAACTAATAACCAATGCTGAGAGTTTTATGAAAAAAATTTAACAAAATAGATAAACCTTTTATTTTCAATTTCCTGAGATAAAGGAAATAAGAAAACCAAAGCACTAGCATCAAAAATATAAAGGGTGAATTTACCACCAATGAAAAAGAAATTAAAGCACTAATTAGGAGCTATTTTGCCCAACTGTATGGCAGAAAGTCTTACAAACTAGAATAAATGGATGAATATTTGCAAAAATATAAATCCCCCAGGTTAGCAGAAAGGAAATAAAGCATGTAAATGGCCTCATTTTAGAATAAGAAATTGAACAAGTCATTAATGAAAAAGTCTCCGGAGCCAGATGGATTTACAAGTTAATTCTACCAAACATTTAAAGCACAATTAATTCCAATACTATGTAAATTGGAAAAATAGATAAAGAAAATGTACTTCCAAATTACTTCTGTGATGCAAATATGCCTCTGATACCTAAATCAGGAAGGGCCAAAAGAGAGAAAGAAAATTACAGACCACTCTCCTTAATGAATAATGATGCAAAAAATTTAAAGGAAATATTAGCAAAGTGATCACAGCAACTTATCAGAAGAATAATACACTATGACCAACTGGGGCTTATACCAGGAATGTAGGGATGGTTCAATATCAGGAATATTAATACCATAATTGACCATATCCATAACAACACCAACAGAAATCATATTATAATCTCAATAGATAGAAAGTAAGCTTTTGACAAAATACAGCATCATTCCTATTAAAGCACTACAGAATATAGGGATAAAGGAAGATTTCCTTAAAATAATAAGCAGTATCCTTCTAAAATCTACAGCAACAAATATTTGAAATGGAGAGAAGTGTGGCTATTTCCCAATAAGATCACAAGTGAAACCTCTCAGACTTGTGGAGGAGGAAGGAGTTTGTGTCCAAGGGAGAACTAGAGACCATTATTGATCACAAAATAGAAAATTTTGATTATGCCAAATTAAAAAGTTTCTGCACAAACAAAACTAACGCAAACAAGATTAGAAGGGAAGTACCAAATTGGGAAAACATTTTTAAAGGTAAAGGTTCTGATAAAGGCCTCATCTCCAAAATATACAGAGAATTGACTTTAATTTATAAGAAGTCAAGCCATTCTCCAATTGATAAATGGTCAAAGGATATAAACAGACAATTTTCAGATGATGAAATTAAAACTATTTCCGCTCATATGAAAGAGTGTTCCAAATCACTATTGATCAGAGAAATGCAAATTAAGAGAACTCTGAGATATCATTACACATCTGTCAGATTGGCTAAGATGACAGGAACCCATAACGATGAATGTTGGAGAGGATGTGGGAAAACTGGGACAGTGATGCATTGTTGGTGGAGTTGTGAAACAATCCAACCATTCTGGAGAGCAATCTGGAATTATGCCCCAAAAGTTATCAAAATGTGCATACCCTTTGACCCAGCAGCGCTACTACTGGGCTTATACCCCAAGGACATACTGAAGAAGGGAAAGGGACCTGTACGTGCCAAAATGTTTGTGGCAGCCCTTTCTGTAATGGCTAGAAACTGGAAAATGAATGGATGTCCATGAATTGGAGAATAGTTGGGTAAATTATGGTATATGAATGCTATACAATATTATTGTTATGTAAGAAATGACCTACAAGAGGAATACAGAGAGGCTTGGAGAGATTTACATCAACTGATGCTAAGTGAAACGAGCAGAACTAGGGGATCATTATACACTTCAACAATGATACTATATGAGGATGTATTCTGATGGAAGTGGATATCTTCAACATAGAGAAGAGCTAACTCAATTCCAATTGACCAATGATGGACAGAATCAGCTACACCCAGAAAAGGGACACTGGGAAATGAGTGTAAACTGAGAGCATTGGTTTTTTATTTGTTTGTTTTGTTTTGTTTTGTTTCTCTTCCCAGATTATTTTTACCTTGCGAATACAATCCTTCCTTTGCAACAACAACAACAAAATTCGGTTCTGCACATATATATTGTACCTAAGATATACTATAAGATATTTAATATGTATGGGAAAGTCTGCCATCTAGGGGAGGGGGGGGAGGGAAGGAGGGGAAAAACTCGGAACAGAAGGGAGTACAAGGGATAATGTTGTTAAAAAAAAAAAAAAACTACCTATACATATGTACTGTCAAAGAAAATGTTATAATTATAAAAATTAATTTAAAAAAAAAGGAAAAAAAGAAAGAAGAAGAAGAAGAAAGAGGGAAAGGACTTTTGGCTCTAGGTAAGTTCCAGCTTTGACAGGAGCCAAATCAAATTTGTGGCCTGAATATCTTTTCTGAAGTTTGCTCAAAACTGTCTACTCCTTGCATTTTTTTTTTCCTGAGGAGTTTTCCCAATGCATCTTGTTTTATTACAGCTTTTTATTTACAAGATACATGCATAGGCAATTTTTCAGCATTGACAATTGCAAAACCTTTTGTTCCAACTTTTCCCCTGCTTCTCCACACCCCTTCCCCCAAATGGCAAGTTGACTAATACATGTTAAATATGTTAAAGTATAAGTTAAATACTATATATATATATATATATATATACATATCCAAACAGTTATTTTGCTGTACAAAAAGAATCGGATTTTGAAATAGTGTACAATTAGCCTCTGAAGGAAATAAAAAATACAGCGGACAAAAATAGAGAGATTGGGAATTCTATATAGTAGTTCATCTCCCAGAGTTCTTTCTCTGGGTATAGCTGGTTCAGTTCATTACTGCTTTATTGGAACTGATTTGGTTCATCTCATAGGTGAAGAGGGCCCCATCCATCAGAATTGATCATCATATAGTATTGTTGTTGAAGTATATAATGGTCTTTTTGTCCTGATGATTTCACTCAGCATCAATTCATGTAAGTCTCTCCAGGCCTTGCTGAAATTATCCTGCTGGTCATGTCTTACAGAAGAATATTTCAGAATATTCATATACCACAATTTATTAAGCCATTCTCCACTTGATGGGCAGCCACTCAGTTTCCAATTTCTGGCCAATACAAAGAGGGATACCACAAACATTTTGCCACATACAGGTCCCTTTCCCTTTTTAAAAATCTCTTTGGCATATAAGCCCAGTAGTAATACTGCTGGATCAAAGGGTCTGCACAATTTGACAACTTTTTGAACATAGTTGCAAATCCAATGCATCTGTTTTGAGGAGTGGAAAATAAATTATAGTTCTGAGACTCCACCTAATCAACCACTCAGGGATAGAATATTCTTGGCATCAGAAACACCTCAATTTTGATCTTTCCTCAGACCATTAGTACTTTACACAATCTTGGAAAGTTGTTTAATTACTTAGCCTCTTTCAACTCTTTTATTATCTGTAAAATGGGTATAAATGCTTCTATTTGAAGAGATCATTATCCAATGATCTAATTTAGACCAATTCCAATGATACAATGAGTGATAAGGAGAATCATCCACACCCAGAGAGAAGAATGTGGAAAGTGAGTGTGGCTCACAACATTGTATTTTCACTTTTTGTTATTGTTTGCTTACATTTTATTTTCCTTTTCCTTTCCTTTTCTGATGTGATATGATTTTTCTTGTACAGAAAGATAATTGTATAAATATGTATGCATATATTGGATTTAACATACAAAATAATAAAATAATTATGCAAAAAATAGTTGTAAAATACAACTGAAATCAGACTTTTCAAGGGACATTAGTCAGGCTTAAAATACCACCTAATCAATATTGGTTATTAGCATAGACATAGCTGTGTCTGGGAGAAGACTGAGGTTTCTGAATCATTGCTAGGTATTTGTCTTGAAATGATCATGACCCTTCTGAGCCATTGCTTTTGTGTTTTACTTTGAAATGATCAAGACTCTTATCATAAGGAACAGGACCAGACCCAGTCATATTCATCCTGGTGGTTGCCACAACTGTTTAGATTTTAAAGGAAATCTCTAGCTTGAACTGAATCCTTAGATTTCACTAGAACTTCAGCCATCTCCTGCTAAAGAATCTTCCTGACCTCAGGGATGCCCTTTTGTTGCTGTCTGCCTCTGGGACCTTGCTTCCTTTTAAAAAAATATTTTTAATGTTTATACATGTACATTGATTTTTAATGAACATTTCTTTGTGAATCATGTTGGAAAAGAAAACTCAAAGCAAAAGGGACAAAGCAGAGAAGGAAAATAAAAGAGAAGAGAAAAAATTAGTGAATGCTGCATATTGATTTATTTTTACTTTCCATAGTTCTCTCTCTGAAGGCAGATGGCCTTTCTTTGCAGAGATGACTGGAACTGTGTGACATCACTGACCTTTTGAAGTTCAGTCAAAAGTTCAGTTCACTCAAAGACTTGACTCTTCCCTAGTTGATGATCATACAATCTTGCTGTTTCGGTGTATAATATACACTTTGTTCTACTTATTTCATTCAACATCAATTTGTGTAAATATTTCCAGGCCTTTCTAAAATCAGCTTGTTCATCAATTTTAATAGAATAATAACATTCCATTACTTTCCTATACCATACCTTATTCAGCCATTTTCTAACTGATAGGAATCTACTAGCTTTCCAGTTATTTGCCATGGCTAAGAGAACTGCTACAAACATTTTTGCCCATGTGTTTCCTTTCCCTGCTTTTATGACTTCTTTCCAATAGAGGCCTAGCAATGGCACTGTTGAAAGGTATACAGGTTTATTGCTCTTTGGGCATGGTTCCAAATTGCCTCCAGAATGGCTGGATTAGAACCTTGTTTCTTGATTCCACGGCGGCACTGCATGGACCTTGGGGAGACTGAGAATAATTTGACTGTATCCATCAAGCAGCTGGTAATTAGTCTAAAAATCAGAAAAGGCAAAGCTTGAGCTTTGGCTGCATTTTCCAGATTTGCTGCCATGCAGCTATCAGACCTGCATGTATCTATGTAAACATTTGATATGAAAGGTCTCTTCACTCCCTAAAAGAAAGCAGTCCTTCATTCCCTGAGACCTTGGGACTCTACAAATGCTTAGATGACTCCTGAGATAAACTAATCAAGACTAATTGTTTCTGGGTAGTAAATAATTGAATTGCTCTCAAGAAGTATATCAGAGTTGAAGTTCCCTGGATGAGGTGCTAAAGAGAAAGCAGAATGCAAAGGGGAAAGAAAGCCCAGAGGGTGTGGAGGGAATGGGATTCACACTTTCAAAATGTAATTAGGATAGGGCAAGAGATCCCTGGAGGAAAAGTATATAAAAGGCCAGCATTGGCTCATTTTCAGTGATTCCAGCTCAAAGGGATTCCCGCTGCCACTGTGTTCCTGGCTGAGGAACCTCTTGGGAGCACATCAAAGGGAAGACATCAGACCAATTTTTTCCTTCTGGGGAAATACCTGTTTCTTTGCTTTCTACAAAAATGGAGAGATACCTGAAGAAATGAAGACATAATCTATTTAGGGAACTCAGAATCTTCTACTAGACTAGAAATGCCTACTGGGTTAGACTCAGTGCTTGAGATTCTCAATGCTCACTGAGAATTCTTTGATATAGAGAAAGTCAACTTTCCCATCCTACCTAATCTTCAGTTTGCTGCTCTATCAAAATATGGCATTTCCTCATTCCCACAGTCTTTTGGTGTCAAATATGAAAAGAGAAATAGCTCTAGGTCAAGAGATAAGCAGGGTGATGACAGGAGACCCGGGTCATTCAAGGGAGCAGCTTCTGGATTTCTCTCCTCTGCTAATTAGATGTGGAGGACTTGGACTAGCTGCCATAGGTATTCACAGAGGATTCCTGGGAAAGCTCTTCGACCAGGCCCCAAAGGATTTTAGTGTGATAGGCACGTTCTTTGACCATAGGGGGCAGCCAGTCAGCCATTAGTATAAAGCAATTAGCCTGAATAAAAGCCTGTGTAGTGCCCTTCACATGTATTAGCCTGTGGGATAAATCAAGGGGATTTATATGAAGAAGCAGCCAAGAAAACTGGGAAGACAGAATCAGACTCCTAGGAGGAGACCTAGGAGAAAAATGTCACCAGGGAGGGTTTGTGCAAAATTGAGAGGGGATAGGACTGTGTGTAGGCTAAGAGCCAACACAGTGGAAGCAGATGAAAAATAGAGACATGTTCCAGGGAAGGAAGGAAGGAAGGATTGGGATCTGGGCTGGATGTAGAGAGGTTTGTCCTGCCATGAAGAAAGGTTACAAGAAAGAAAGAAAAGTTGAGAGACAGACAGAGACAGAGACAGAGACAGACAGAGAGAGAAATAGCAAGACATCAAATGGATTTGAGAGGAAGAAAATAGGCAGAGACCATAATCCAATGTCTTTGGGGTCAACCAATTAAGAATAAGGTTCTGTTCTTGAGCTGAGTAAAGAGAAAAGACATGCTAAAAAAAAGCTGAAGGGCAGGGCTAGAAATGTTAAGGATAGCTGCTATGGGCACTGAGATTATGATTCCAGTTACAGAGTTGAAAAAGGACTGGCCAATACTCACAAAATTTAAAGGAAGTCAATATTAATACTCTATTTTCTTATTTCACCAGGACATTTTCCCCTGTATTTTATTCATAGCTGAGTACACATAATGCTAACCTCTAGTGAAAATTCATTTCCTCCTTCATTCTTTTCAGTCATAACCTCTAGAAAAAGGCACTTTCTTTACCTGGCAGAGATATTTCGCTATTTCAAAAGACAAACTGTAGAAAGCAGTGACAAACTTGTAGAAGAGGGAGAAAAGAAAGAACTGCAGAAAGAGAAGGAATCAAGAAACCTATCTGAAAACAATCAAGTCTTCTCCTCACGCTCCATGGTGGACATCGATGCTGCCATGGCAGTTACACGTGATCTGGAGAATAGTGGAAGTGAACAGAGCTCTGAGGAAGAATTCTTCTTGGCACCAGAGTTTGTCCCGAGACATTTGGCATATTTGGAAGATGCCCTGATGTGTCCTGACCTCCCAACTGCCTCCCAGATTTATACCAGTGATGACAACAACAATGATGACAGAGGAGGTGACAATTCTAATGAAAGCAATGAGACCCATGACAGCAGCAGTTATTACAGTGCCAATCAAAGCTATGATGATGAAGGCAATGATATCTACAACAATGACCATGGTGAGCATGGAGAGGGGACTTGAGGAGGACTCAAAATGTTGGGAATCTATTCGTATAATGAGTGGGAGAGTGAACCTTATAGGAAGCATCAACAGGATTAAATTGGAAATTATTCCAAAGTATTGATATTGACATTTTCCTCATTTTCATATATAGTTTTCCCTACATAATTTTGTTCACTAGTTGAGACCATTTAAATGTGTCCTCTACTGACATAATCCATGCTCCATGTTCCATTTTTCTCTTTGACAGTCCTCCTCCAGAAACAAGAAATGGACAGCGGTGACTTCCATCTTCACATCCTGCAGAGTAAGTTAGAAGACAACTACGCAAAGGTGCTTGAAGGAAGTGGAAAACTTGTAGAAGGGAAAGAGGAGCAGGAAGAAGAACACAAAGAGTACAAAGCAAGAAGGCAATGGAAAGATGAGGAACACCCACTTTCAGGCACCACTTTGGTAGATGGTGTCCCCATGTCTGCTTCAAGACACCCAGAAATAGGTGTTACAAATGAACAGAGCTCTAATGAAATAATCGTTGATGTTCAAGATAATCTTTCCTTGATTCCCAGTCCTGATCTTGTTGAAAAGGTGGAGGCAGATCCCTGCCCTAGATACTGTTCCTGTTTTTGCTTTCCCTGTTTTCCTTTGTAGAGCTGAGGAACACCTGGTGACAGTTTCCAATGCCATCAGGAAAGCCCAGGCAGCCAACGTGCCCTCAGATTCTAGGGCCTCCTAGTGACTTGCACTGATGCTGTCAAGGGGTTGATAATGTCAATTTGGACGTTGATTTCTGGGGTTTTCATCAAATTTTCTTCCTCTTTTTCTTCTTTTCTTTTTTCTCAAGTGGCTAGCTGGGCAAAAGGAAAGTTTTGACATTAGGGAAGCCAGCTTCTCCCTTTTTGAGGTAATTTTTAAGAGGACTAAAACTTCAAGTTCAGACCCACCTCAAAACAATAATAGTGAATGGGACAAAATGATACTGAAAAACACATTCTGAATTAAAAGATATATATGTATATATACCTTATATATATATAAAGATATAAGACCTCTCATGCCAATTTGCAGATATAGGAGGGGTGTGTGTGTGTGTGTATGTGTGTGTGTGTGTGTGTGTGTGTGTGTGTGTGTGTGTGTGTGTGTGTGTGTGTATGGTATGTTACTAATATTTGCTGATTTTCCCTTTCACCTTTTTTTGTAAAACTCATTTTTAATCTGAAATGTCCGTCTGGGAGAGGATGAGGGAGGAATGCTGGTTTGGTGATGGAGAAAAGCATTTCAATAAAATCTATTTTTTCAAATATTATCATTCTCTGAGGTTACTGCTTCAGCGTTTTCTGTATATATTTCTGACAGTATGCTAAATAGGCAGAGTCAATCCATGTTAATTTGGAAGGAATTCCAAATTATTGATATTATATTAACATTTCCTTCATTTGTGCATATGGCTTTTACTTACATAATTGTGATCCCATGTTGAGACCAGTTGACCATTCTCACATGGAGAATGAGAGTAGGACTAAGAGTCAAGGAAAGACTATCCTGAAACAGAGTTTACAAGGTTTATTTAACCCAATTTAGATATGTCAGTGTTACACTCTGGAGGTTTGCTGCCACTTACTTCCCTGAGATTAAGAAAGCATTCTTCAGGGTGTGAGACATTTGCTAGTTCTGTGTCCCTGGGGCATTCCCATGACTGTTTTCTGCCTTTCTCTGGTATAGTTTTGAAGTCTACCTCAAAGGTTTTGTTTGTTTGTTTGTTTTTCCATCAAATAAGTTAATAGCGTTGAATGCTTAGCACAATGGAAGGCACTGGTAACTATTACTTTTTGCTTAATTAATGCTTCCTTCTTTCCTTTATTCTTTATTGCTAGATTTCCTCCCACATTCCCTCCTACCTTTCTTGTCAGAGTAAAATCAGGAATTACTTATTCAAAGGAAAAATCATTATTCGATCCCCCCCCCCAATCTAGCCTATCTTGATAAAGAACCGTGTTATTTTAATGCATAGTTTAAAATTTCAGCTCCTGACAATCCTAGAAAACTTGTGAGGACTCCAAATTTGATTGGAATTTCCAAGTGTAATTTCCAGTTTTGGGGGAAGTACGTTTTTATTAATCCATGCGAAAAATATTGTTTGTCTATGTGGATTATTTAAAAACTCATTATTTCAACCAATCGAATGACGGTTTCATTGCTCGTGCATTGGAAATCCTTATTACATACAATTCCAAGGGTTTCAAAGGGAACAGCATCTATTTAAGTTCTCCTTCTTTTGGACAATTTAAAATTTCTTCCTAAGTCTCTTAGGGTTCTGTGTTTTGTCCTTAGCCTATAAATTAATGGTATCTAGGGCTCTTTCAATTTCCAAATGAAAATATCCATCAAAAGAAATCAAGATGCAAGAGGAGGGAGTAGGACTCCAATCAGCACATCTTGCCCCTCTCATTAACTTCAGAAAAGTAAAGGAGAATCAGGAGGAGCTATGTCTTGTAGGCCAGCGCGGTAGGCCAGGGGAGGTCCCCATTTTGTGGAGATCCAGCCGGCCAATCACAGCTACGGTGATCATAGCGAGGCTGTCTCCATTGTCTGCGGTGGTGAGTATGGGGGGGAGCATCGAGAGAACTGGAGGAGGCCTCCAAAGCTGGGGAAGTATCGGGGAGGGAGGGAAGGGTTCAATGGGTGGGCTCTTTTTCAACTTTGGGGAAGTCATTGCCCAGGATCCCCAGGGACGTGGCCTTCATTTGGTTTGAAAAGACAATGGTCCAGAGGAGAATTAGAGATAATTATTGATCACAAAATAGAAGATTTTGATTACATCAAACTAAAAAGTTTCTGTACAAACAATACTAATGCAAACAAGATTAGAAGGGAAGTAACAAATTGGGAAAATATTTTTAAAAGGAAAGATTCTGACAAAGGTCTCATTTCCAAAATATATAGAGAACTGACCCTGATTTATAGGAAACCAAACCATTCTCCAATTGATAAATGGTCAAGGGATATGAACAAACAATTCTCAGATGATGAAATTGAAACTATTTCCACTCATATGAAAGAGTGTTCCAAATCACTATTGATCAGAGAAATGCAAATTAAGACAACTCTGAGATACCACTACACACCTGTCAGATTGGCTAAAATGACAGGAACAAATAATGATGAATGTTGGAGGGGATGTGGGGAAACTGGGACACTGATACATTGCTGGTGGAGTTGTGAAAGAATCCAGCCATTCTGGAGAGTAATTTGGAACTATGCCCAAAAAGTTATCAAACTGTGCATACCTTTTGACCTAGCATTGCTGTTATTGGGATTATATCCCAAAGAAATACTAAAGAGCGGAAAGGGACCTGTATGTGCCAAAATGTTTGTGGCAGTTCTTTTTGTTGTAGCTAGAAACTGGAAGTTGAATGGATGTCCATCAATTGGAGAATGGTTGGGTAAATTGTGGTATATGAAGGGTATGGAATATTATTGCTCTGTAAGAAATGACCAGCAGGAGGAATACAGAGAGGCTTGGAGAGACTTAAATCAACTGTTGCTGAGTGAAATGAGCAGAACCAGAAGATCACTATACACTTCAACAACAATACTGTATGAGGATGTATTCTGATGGAAGTGGAAATCTTCAACATAAAGAAGATCCAACTCACTTCCAGTTGATCAATGATGGACAGAAATAACTATACCCAGAGAAGGAACACTGGGAAGCGAATGTAAATTGTTAGCACTACTCTCTATCTACCCAGGTTACTTATACCTTCGGAAGCTAATAATTAATGTGCAACAAGAAAAAGGTATTTGCACACATATATTGTATCTAGGTTATATTGTAACACATGTAAAATGTATGGGATTACCTGCCATCGGTGGGAGGGAGTGGAGGGAGGGAGGGGATAATTTGGAAAAATGAATAAAAAATAAATAAATAAATAATTACTCATGCATATGTACTGTCAAAAATGTATTATTGTAAAATTAATAAAAGAAAATAAAAGAAAAAAAAGAAAAAAAAAGAAAGAAAACTGAGGCCCAGTGAGATGAACGACTCCAAATCCAAACTCCTTGGGAATAAGATTTATTTGTTTCATTCATTTTCTTTGTATCCCGATTCCTAGCATACAGTAGGTGCTCAATAAATGCTCTTTAGCGTTTATTGCCAAAATGAGTCAGCATTTGAACTCAGGTCCTCCCACTCCAAGGTTCTTGTATTTTCCCACTGGTGGAAAACCAGCTTCTGGAGAGACCTCAAGGTCAAGCTCTGGGTGGACACAAGAGGCCACAGACAAGCTGCCAGTGACTCTGGTCTGGAAGGACTGCGGGGGGACCACTAGGAACTCCAGACTAGGAGCAGCTTCTAACCCAGGCCACAAGATAAAAGTAAGAGTGCCCCCTGAGCAGAAAGATGGGGGAGTGAACCCCAGCAGGTTGGAAGGGTCCTGCAGTGACTTTAGACAACCAGCAGAGGGCAGCCCTCTCCTGGCAAAGCCCAGTGTAGACAGCCAGCATGGGCCAAACCCAGAGGCAGCCGGGGTCACTCTCCTGCCCTGACATAGGGTGAGCCCAGTGACGGCAGGAAAAGCAGGAGTGACATCGGGCGTCCCGTCCGAGCATGAGGTATTCAGTCACTGATGTAAACAGAATAAAAATAACGTTAGCAGCTCACGGAGCCACACGACTGAAGACTTTCAAGCCCTTTCGCCGAGGGCGCCATTGCTCTTAGAGGGCACAGAACAAACATTGTTGTGCCCACTTTACAGAAGAGGAAACTGAGGTTCACAACTAGGAAGCATGAGCACTCACATCCTATTCTAATTAGACAATATGCATTTATTAAGCGCCTACTGTGTGCTGGAGGTATGGAAGGAGGCAGTATCCCTGCCTTCAAGGAGCTCCACTGCTACAGCAGGAGTTCTTAATCAGAATCCCTGTTCAGGACAGATTGCAGAAGCTCTAGGAGCTACGTCTTTATTTTCACTAAATTCTAACTGAAAGTTATTCCCTTTCATTTTTTTTACATGCATGTGTGTATGTGTATGTGCATTCATTGTTTTGGTTGAAAAGATTATGCTTTTATTATATTATTATTATATTATACTATATTATATTATGAATATAATATAAATTATATTGCATAAAGAAAAAAAAAGACGATGGTCGCCCCGGGGGTTTGTTCCCCTCTTGAGATCTCAGCCCGTAAATCTGCTCACCTGCTTCATCCCCCCTTTTTCTCTTTCCCAGGCCAAGGGCAAGAACGGAGAATGCCCCTGGTGGCTGCCGCCTTCACGGGAGGCGCAGGATGCGGAGACACAGCGGCCACCTAGGTGCGGAGCCGAGGGAGCTGGGAGGGCAGCGGGAGTGGGAAGGGAGACCCGAAGGCCGAGATCCGCGAGCGTTCTTCCCCGGCTCCGAACTCGAAGACGGGGAGGCCGCGGCAGGATCCGGTCAAGTACAAAGCAGGGCCGCTGAAGGGCTTTCGTAGGGAGGGGCCCTTGCGCCTCCTTCCTCCCCGCGGTTCGTCCCAGCACAATGGCAAGATTTGGAATCGGCCTTTCGACGTCCCGAGCTCGCAGCCGAGCGCCAGAGGTACCACGGGAGGCCTTGCCTCGGGGCTGTACGGGAGGAGCTGGAGCTGTGGCCCAGCTGCTCTTCCTATCCGGACCTTGGCCGGAGCTGGGGAAGGCCGGGCTCCACTTCCCGATGCCTGGGGCATTGCCCGGCCTGCCAATGAACGCACGGATTCTAGAGGCTGACAGACCTCCAAGGTCAGGGGGCAAGATGCTGAGGAAAATCGTCGTGCCCGCACAAGGCAGAAGGGAAGGCGGCCCTGCCCGGGAACTTGGCAGAAGGGCAAAGGCCTTGGCGATGGGCTTTTGCGAGTTGCCTTGAGAGCGGAGCCCCATTTTCGGACTTTTCCCTTCCCCTTTCAGGCTTTGCTTTGCTTGCCATAAAAAGCCATTGTTTATCTGAGATGCCTCCGGGAGGGGAGGGGAGGGGGCACGGGTGGGGGAATGCTGGCAGAAATTGTGCTACACTTCAATAAAATGTCCTTGCCAAAACTCTCCTGGCTTTGTTCGTGTTACTCTTTCGCGTATTCTTGGTTTCATTCTGGCTAGGGAGGAGCTTTGCCATCTGTGTCACTTCCACATACTACAATGGGACAGCAGGTGGCACTGGCAACCAAGGGAAGACTATCCTGAGGGGGGGGAGGTAGGATTTTTGAGTAGCTCCTGTCCCACGTGCCAGGTCCCAACTCCACGGAGATTTCAGAGCTTCGCAAAAAAGACAATGCATTCAGGGAGGACCCAGCCTTGACTGACCTCTTAACTGCAGTGCACCTCACCTTCCTCATCTGGCCAGTGCCCGGAAAGTAGCCCCTGCCTCAGGAGCTTGCTTTGAAGAGCAAATGGAACAATGGCAATCAGTAAGCCTCAAACTCTGGCAGCCGAGAAGGTGGTGCTTAGTGTTCCCAGATTTCCTCTGTTCTTTCCTCCCTCCCTCTCAGGGTCTCTCTCTGCCTCTCTTGGTGACCCTCTTTGTCTCTCTTTCTGTCTCTGTTTAAGCGGAGGACTGTGTGTCTAGTTTCCCAAAACAGGAGCCTACTCTAGGCCACAGGAAAAGTGGCTGGGAAGGATATAGGACACAAGATGATTGGAATGGGCCAGAACTCTGGAGAAGTGTACTTGAAACAAAGATTCTTCCAAAAGGAGTTAACATTCAGAAGAAGATGGGTATCTAGTTTAGCATGGTGGTAAATAGTTCTCTGGTTCAGTATGATTGAATTAATCTTATGACATATAATGGTTTCCTGGTGATATGATAGGCTTATACTCAGTATGATGAATGGATTAAATTGTAATAGAGTATTTAAGAGGTCTCAGTCAGAGAGGTCACAGAACAACTGGCTCTCAGTCTCCTTGTATCATCCTCTCACAAGAGATGTATTCCAGCAGCCACTGTCAGGTGACTCCAGTGCATTCCAACAAATGATGACTTGTGATTTATTTATTTTCCATGATTAGCAAGGTATGCATAAATGAGTGACAGATTCATGAGCAACTATCCTTTCTTGATACCATGTTAGCCCATAAATTCAAAAGAATAATAAAATGAAAGAAATGTTTTGGGGCTACTTCCAAATCAGGATTCATCTATGTTGACTTTCCTTTTGCCCTTTAACTGATCCCAATCAAATCCCATAATACCCACAAAACCCTTCCATTGTTTATCAAAATTGAGGGAAACTCCTGATGCCCTCTAACCTTTATCTCACAGTCTAGTGGGCCTTTCCAGAGAGAAGACATCACCAGTATGGTTGATTCTAGAGAAAGACATGCAGGCTGGGGGCAGCAATCTCAGTCCCTTTCCAGGAAAGGAAGCAAGAAGACAGTACCTTCAAGTATACTTCTCCAAAGTCCAGCCCGCTCCATCCGCTGTCTTTGCCTGGGAGGAGCAGTCCCCCGCGCCTGAGAGGAGCAGTCCCCAAGCCCAGTCTTTATTTGTGGCTGAGAGGGCCCTGGGCCTTGGTTCTCCGTGGGTGTCTCTTCTTGACATTCTGGGACTGCTGCACCTCTCCCACGCTTTCTCTTCTGACATCGCCCTCTTGCTCCCGCTTGTCCCGTGTCCCATCCCCTCGGGGTGTGGGCGAGAGTGGGGTAGGAAAAGCACCCGAGCCATGGAGGTGGAGATCCTTCCCACAGCCAAGAAGATAGATAAGATGGTGCAGAACGAGAACGCGGCCGGGGCACTGGAATTACTAAAGGAACTTCAAGACGTTCCCATGACTCTGGAATTATTGAGGTCCACAAAAATTGGAATATCGGTAAATACTGTGCGCAAGCAGAGCACAGATGAACAAGTCACATCATTAGCCAAGTCTCTCGTCTCACGCTGGAAGAAGTCGGTCTCTGGGCCCTCCAAGACTGAAGCAAGCAAAAAAGGGACCTGCTCACTCTTCCCAATGCAGGCCTGAGGCAAAACGAGAAAGGAGCTGCAGGAGCAAAGCAAAGGAAGAGACAAAGGCTTCTGATTCCTTCATTAAAGCTTTCCCCCGGGCACCAAGCACTTCAGGTTTGGTTCCCATCAAGTGCCGAGAGTTGCTTGCTGCAGCCCTCAGAACTGGAGGTGACTACTTCGCTATTGGCGCCGATGTAGAAGAACTGGGCGCTCAGATTGAGGAAGCTGTATATCAGGAGTTACGGAACAGGGACATGAAGTATCAAAACAGGCTACGAAGGAGAACAGCAAATCTCAAGGATGCAAAGAATCCAAACTTAAGGAAAAACGTACTGTGTGGGAACATACCTCCAGATTCCTTTGCTAGAATGACTGCAGTCGAAATGGCTAGTGAGGAACTTAAAGAGATACGCAGAAACCTGACCAAAGAAGCTATTAGAATACATCAAATGGCCCGGACGGGTGGGACCCAAACGGACCTATTTCGATGTGGCAAATGTAACAAGAAGAACGGTACCTAGACCCAGTTTCACACCCTAAGTCCTTATGAACCTATGACAACATATGTTTTCTGTAACGAATGTGGAAATAGATGGAAGTTGGTTTAGAAGAAGAAATTCGCCAGATACCTGGACACTTACAAAGGAAGATTTTGAATTAGCTTTAAAAACTAAGTCAAGAATCTAGTTTCCCTGCAACTGAGATTTTGTAAAGCATAAAAAAATCCTCGGGGTTAGTTTCTGTTTTTGTTTTTGTATTCTCTTGAAAACATTCTTAGAGAGTCAGTGTTAGGTCAGATAGTGTATGGTGTATGGTGTATGTTTAAAACTTTTTTTTCCCCATTTTGATAACGAAGTCAACATTAAAGTTTTATCAATTTCAACTGTTGGTAACTTGTTTCTTTTTCTTCCAAATGAGAAATGAACTTTAACTTTTTTTTTTAATCTGAAACATACACAAAACCGATTTTGCTTCTCTGTTCATGTGAAAGTGGAATTTGCATTTGTTTCTGTACTGACATGTTCCTACTTTATTAAAGCAGAAGAAAGATTAGTGTAATTTTGGGATTGCCAAATGTCGTGTGGTAAAGAAATCATATTTGGACAGCTGATCTAGTTTGTAGATACCATTTTCAATGAGTCTCTCCCTTTGATCATAAGGACTGTTAATAAGCCTTAGTGATTAGATATCCTTTTGCATCTGTGACTAGCTGTGACCAATTGCAATTCTTGTACTTCTTAACTCTAAATTACTGCTCTTAATAGATCTTCCATGGGGGAAATTGATTTTAAATAAATTGTTTGTTAAAAGTGATCAATTGTCCTTTTTTATTTTTTGATATCAGATTTTAAATTCAAATTTTAAATTTAAATTAAAAAAATTAAAATTTAAACTTCAAAAAATCCTTAATCTTGTTTTCTGTGTGATTTTGGGCAAGTCAATTAATTTCTCTCAGCTACAATTTCTTGAACAGTGAAAGGAAGAATAATAACGGCACTTACCTCCCAACATACTTCTAAAGGTCAAATGCTGTATTTTAAAGCTCTTAGAACACGTATAGCACATAGTCAGCACAAAATAAAAGTATGGTTTCTTCCCTTTATCTTGTTTGATTTTGGACATGTTTCCTTTAAAAAAAGGGGTACAAGTTGTCACAGACTCTTATCTGTGGGAATCTGTAGAGCTCCAGTAGTGTCCCTATCTGGACAGAAAGAGCAGGCATGGCTCCTCCAATAATAGCTATTACCTTGTCCTGCCTGTCACAGCTAAAATTTGGAGTGGAGGTCAGGCCCTGACCTGACAGCCACTGCAGGGAGCTCTCCAATGTCCTGCAATCCTTATAGTAGGTGTTGTAGATGTGAAACAACTGGGTAATGTTAGGGAAAACTAAATCCGAGGAAGAGGCATAGAAAATACACCATATCTGAGGGAACTTAGTTAGGGGGAGAATCATTGTGTGAATCTTACTCTCATCAGGAGAGGCTCAAAGAGTAAATAATTAACATATTTGTTTTTCAGAGAATTTTCTCTCACCTCATTAAAAGGGGGGAGAGGAAAAGGGAAAAGGAAAAGGAGAATAAGTGAAGGGACTTGGAGGGAGGGGGGAGGGATACTAAAAAAAAGGGAGGGTTGTGCGTCACAAGGGGGTCTATAAATTAAATATCGGGGAGGGGGATCAGGGGGGTCAAGGGAAAAAGCATAATCTGGGGATAATATGATGGCAGGAAATACAGAATTAGTAATTTTAACTGTAAATGTGAATGGGATGAATGCTCCCATCAAACGGAGACGGATAGCAGATTGGATCAAAAATCAGAACCCTACCATATGTTGTCTGCAGGAAACACACTTAAAGCAGGGAGATACATAAAGAGTAAAGGTAAAAGGTTGGAACAGAGCCTATTATGCTTCAGGTAAAGCCAAAAAAGCAGGGGTAGCTATCCTTATCTCAGATCAAGCAAAAGCAGAAGTTGATCTAGTTTAAAAAGATAAGGAAGGAAACTATATCCTGCTGAAAGGTAGCATAAATAATGAAGCCATATCAATACTAAACATATATGCACTAAGTGGTATAGCATCTAACTTTCTAAAGGAAAAGTTAAGAGAATTGCAAGAAGAAATAGACAGTATAACTATAATAGTGGGAGATCTAAACCTTGCACTCTCAGATTTAGACAAATCAAACCACAAAACAAATAAGAAAGAAATGTAAAAAGTAAATAGAACATTAGAAAAACTAGGTATGATAGACCTGCAGAGAAAACTGAATGGCAATAGAAAGGAATATACTTTCTTCTCAGAAGTTCATGGATCCTATACAAAAACTGACCATATATTAGGACATAAAGATCTCAAAATTAAATGTAGGAAGGCAGAAATAATAAATGCCTTCTTCTCAGATCACAATGCAATAAAAGCTACATTCAGTAAAAAGTTAGGGGTAAATAGACTAAAAAGTAATTGGAAAATGAACAATCTCATCTTAAAGAATGACTGGGTGAAACAGCAAATTATAGAAACAATTAATAATTTCACCCAAGATAATGACAATGATGAGACATCATACCAAAATCTGTGGGATGCATCTAAAGCAGTAATAAGGGGAAATTTTATATCTTTAGAGGCTTATTTGAAGAAAATAGAGAAAGAGAAGATTAACAAATTGGGCTTACAACTTCAAAGGCTAGAAAAAGACCAAATTATAAACCCCCAACCAAAAATTAAACTTGAAATACAAAAATTAAAAGGAGAAATCAATAATATTGAAAGTAAAAAAAACTATTGAATTAATAAATAAAACCAAGAGTTGGTTTTATGATAAAGCCAATAAAATAGATAAACCTTTGGTAAATTTGATCAGAAAAAAGAAAGAGGAAAATCAAATTGTTAGTCTTACAAATGAAAAGGGGGATCTTTCCACCAATGAAGAGGAAATTAGAGAAATAATGAGTTACTTTGCCCAACTTTATGCCAATAAATTTGATAACTTAAGTGAAATGGATGACTTCCTCCAAAAATATAGGCTCCCTAGATTAGCAGAGGAGGAAATAAATTGCTTAAATAGTCCCATTTCAGAAAAAGAAATAGAACAAGCTATTAATCAACTGCCCAGGAAAAAATCCCCAGGACCAGATGGATTCACATGTGAATTCTACCAAACATTTAAAGAACAATTAGCCCCAATGTTATATAAATTATTTGAAAAAATAGGGGATGAAGGAGTCCTACCAAACTCCTTTTATGACACAGACATGGTACTGATACCTAAACCAGGTAGATTGAAAACTGAGAAAGAAAATTATAGACCAATTTCCTTAATGAATATTGATGCTAAAATCTTAAATAAGATATTAGCAAAAAGACTTCAGAAAATCATCTCCAGGATAATACACTATGATCAAGTAGGATTTATTCCAGGAATGCAGGGCTGGTTTAATATTAGGAAAACTATTAATATAATTGACCATATTCATAATCAAATTAATAAGAACCCTATGATCATCTCAATAGATGCAGAAAAAGCATTTGACAAAATCCAACATCCATTCCTACTAAAAACTCTTGAGAGTATAGGAATAAATGGACTGTTCCTTAGAATAATCAGGAGCATATATTTAAGACCGTCAGTAAGCATAATATGCAATAGAAATAAACTGCAACTTTTCCCAGTAAGATCAGGAGTGAAACAAGGTTGCCCATTATCACCATTACTATTCAATATAGTACTAGAAACGCTAGCCTCGGCAATAAGAGCTGAGAAAGAGATTCAAGGAATTAGAGTAGGAAATGAGGAAACAAACTATCACTTTTTTCAGATGACATGATGGTATACTTAGAGAACCCCAAAGACTCTGCTAAAAAGCTACTAGAAATAATTCAAAATTTCAGCAAAGTGGCAGGATACAAAATAAATCCACATAAATCCTCAGCATTTTTATATATCACTAACAAAATGCAACAGCAAGAGATACAAAGAGAAATTCCATTCCAAACAAATGTTGAGAGTATAAAATATTTGGGAATCCATCTACCAAAGAAAAGTCAGGAATTATATGAGAAAAATTACAAAACACTTGCCACAAAAATAAAGTCAGATTTATATAATTGGAAAGACATTCAGTGCTCTTGGATAGGCCGAGCGAATATAATAAAGATGACAATACTCCCCAAACTAATCTATTTATTTAGTGCTATACCAATCAGACTCCCAAGAAACTATTTCAATGACCTAGAAAAAATAACAACAAAATTCATATGGAAGAATAAAAGGTCGAGAATTGCAAGGGAACTAATGAAAAAAAACTCAGAGGAAGGTGGTCTAAGTGTACCTGATCTAAAGCTATATTATATAGCAGCAGTCACCAAAACCATTTGGTATTAGCTAAGAAATAGACCGGTAGATTAGTGGAACAGATTAGATACAAAGGACAAAAAAGGGTACATCTATAGCAATCTAATCTTTGACAAAACCAAAGATACCAACATTAGGGATAAAAATTCATTATTTGGAAAAAAACTGTTGGGAAAACTGGAAATTAATATGGCAGAAATTAGATATGGATCCACACTTAACACCATATACCAAGATAAGATCAAAATGGGTCCAAGATTTAGGCATGAAGAGTGAGATAATAAATAGATTAGAGGAACAGAGAACTAGAGATCATTATTGATCACAAAATAGAAGATTTTGATTACATCAAACTAAAAAGTTTCTGTACAAACAATACTAATGCAAACAAGATTAGAAGGGAAGTAACAAATTGGGAAAATATTTTTAAAAGCAAAGGTTCTGACAAAGGTCTCATTTCCAAAATATATAGAGAACTGACCCTAATTTATAAGAAACCGAACCATTCTCCAATTGATAAATGGTCAAAGGATATGAACAGACAATTCTCAGAGGAAGAAATTGAAACTATATCCACTCACATGAAAGAGTGTTCCAAATCACTACTGATCAGAGAAATGCAAATTAAGACAACTCTGAGATACCCACTGCGGCCACCTAGCTGCCCCCTAGGTTACATAAATTGAGCTGGATTCTAATTGTGGCAAGGTAATCCTCCTACAACTTCCTGATTCACTATTCTACTGATTACATCTTTTCTAAATTTTTTCAGCCTTCCCCAACCCTCCAATTTGACTTAATCCCTTCTATTCTCTCTAGGCTGATAATGTGGCTTTCTATTTCATAGAATTCTATTTGCCATTTGCTATGGGTTCTCCTTCTTTTCCTATTTTGCTCTATCTCCTACAAAAGAAGTGGTCATACTGCTTGCCAAAGCATACCCCTTTACTTGGATTCATTACAGGATCATAGAAGGGAAGTGAAAAGCCATGGTGTCCAACATGCTAATTTCACAGATGGAAAAAACTGATGTTCAGAGGTTCAGTGACTTTCCCAGGATTATATTGCTCAAAGGCATCTAAAAAGAAATTCCAAGTCAGGTCTTCCTGTCCCCGAGCCTAGCATTCCCTTCTCTATAACACAGATCTGTGATATCAGCCCTCCTATACATGCTCTCATCTCACTCACCTGGACAGGAGTTCCTTGGGCCTAGATGATTCAGGATCCATGATGCTTCCCTTTCCTCAAAGTGGGAAATCAAATCTTCTGTGAGAACTGGAATTCCTTGGGGTGAGCAGTGGGGAAAGAATGAGGATGAAGAGAAGTGTCTACTTTATTTCTCTTTAGGGAAAGGGGACATGTATGCAAAGACCAGGACTCAAGGATGGCTGACATGGCATTTGATGTTCAGAGCATGGGTGCAGATAGATCATGCAGCCAATTTCAAACTAGAAAATTCTGACTTTGTCCTTTTCCTAGAAAGTTGGTCACATTTCATAACTTCCTTTTCTAGAAATTAAGAGCCAGCTAGTAATTCAGTGCTGAGAGAGCTGGCTCTGGCTTGAGCCACTTAGTAGTTGTCTACCACTGCACAAGTTACTTTCCTTAGTTTCCTCAACTATAAGACAGGAATAATAAGCCATTATCATTAGGATCAGATGAGTTGTTATTTCTAAAAAACATAAAAACAGTGCCTGGAATATAGAAGAGCGATATAAAACCTGGATTGCTTTCCCACCCTCTGAGCTGGAATTTTGGGGGCAAATGAAAGAACAAAATTAGACTTGGCAGGACTAGGATTAATGGGTACAAATTTGTAGTTGTTAAGAAGAACGTTTGAAATGCTAGTTCTGTTCCAAAGAGGAAGGATTTGTGTTGTTGGATCAAGAGTTGTCTTCACTGCCCATCTCCAAAGAAAATCTGCACAAGCAGTTTTCAGAAATTTAGCGGATAAAATTCACCTCTAAGAAAGGGCTAAACTAGATAGCCTTTGAAATTAGTTCCAAGTCTGAAATTGTATTAGTTCACAATTCCACCAACAGGGTTAGTGTCCCAATTTTTCCCTTCTATCATAGTAGCTGATCTGATAGATGTGAGATAGTACCTCAGAGTTGTTTGTTTGCATTTCTTAATGATAATTTAAAATATTTTTTCATATAACTATATAATTTCTCCCAAAACTGCCTGTTATTGTCAGTTGAAAATAAGGCTGCTATTATAAATTTGGTTGAGTGCTCTCTATATTTGAAAGATGAGACTTTTATCTGAGAAAAGTTTTTCCCCCTATTTTTCTGCTTTCCTTCTAATCTTGGCTACATTGGTTTTATTTGTGCCAAACTTTTAAATTTAATGTAATAAAAATCATTTTACATCCCACAAAATCCTATCTCTTGTTTATTCATATTCTCTTGTCTATAAATCTGATATGTAATATGTTTCATACTCCTAATTTATTTATGTTTCCTTTTATGCCTAGATAGTGTCCATTTTGACCTTATCTAGCTAGCTTCTATAAAAATCTTATTATTTTCCCAGCAATTTTTTTTTTATCAGATAGTGAATTCTTATCCTAAAAGCTTAGATTTTTGTGTATATCAAACTAACATATTATGTTCAGAATGGATTATGCAAGAAATGTAAGGTTGGTTCAATATTAGCAAAATTACAAGCATGAATGACTATATTAATAACAAAAATAATATCATTACCTCACAAGATGCAGAAAGAGGTTTTGACAAAATGGTATACTCATTCCTGTTTGCCTCCCCAGCATTATCTTTACTGGGGATAAGCTAGAGGCCATTCTAGTAAAAATTAGGTCTGAACAAAAGATGTTCATTATCTTTATTATTGTTCAATATTTTACTAGAAAATATAGCTATAGCAAAAGACAAGAAAAAGAAAATTGAATTAACAGGCAATGAAGAAACAAAATGATCACTTGATGGTTTATGTTGTGGATTCTAGAAAGCCAATTAAAAACTAGTTGAAACAATTACTTTAGTAAAGTTACAGATATAAAATAAACCCAAACAAATCATCAGCATTTCTGCATATTCAAAAGATAAAGAAATTTCATTTAAGTTATCTAAACAGTATCAAATACTAGGAAATTTCTCTGCCTAGACTCGGGAACCATATGAACACACTTATAAAACTTCGTTTGCACAAAGACAGAAATATTAGTTGCTCATGCGTAAACTAAACCAATAAAAAATGACAGTACTAAATTAATTCACTTAGTGCCATGTAAACCAAACTAACAAAAAAGATTTATTAGAGGAACAACAATAATGAAATGGAAAATACTAAACAAAAAATAAAATAGGAAAAATGAGAAGGGGCTTAGTAGCATATTTCACACTATACTACAAAACTATAATCATGAAAATTTGATACTGAAATTTCGGTAATAAATAGGATCCTCAGTGCAAGAGATTGAATACACAACATACAGAAGCAATGAGCACATTAACTTAGTATTTTATTAACCCCAAAACCTTGGCTACTAATGTCACATCATATAACAAGATAATCTCAAAATGAGTGTGTGGTTTTCAGTGCCTAATTATATCATAGGGAACATAGAAGAAATTACCTATCAGATCTAGGAAGAATTTATGACCAAATGAGAGAAGTTCATAGAAGATAAAATGCATAATTTTGATTAAAGGAAAACTTTGTACAACAAAAATGCATTTTTAAATTTAATTTTAAAAATTTAATCTGAAATTATCATAAAAGCAGGAAACTTGGGGGAAGGGTGGATCTTACTAGCAAATTTCATTTCTAAATATACAGATAACTGAATCAAATTTATAATAACAACCATTCTTCACTTGATAAATGGTCAAAGGGTATATGGGTGGGTAATTTTCAGAGGAAGAAATTCAAGTTTTCAATAATCATGAAAGGATGCTCTAAGTGACTAATAAGAGAAATGCAAATTAAGGCAACTTACAACCTTACAGCTATCAAATTAGCTAAAGCAAAAATATCACAAATGCTGAAGAGGATGTAGGAAAATAAGTATACTAATGCAATTGTAAGGGGCCTTTAAATGGGTGCCACAGTGCATCGGGAGATTGAGGCCCGGAAGTAATTTCTGTGGATATTAGGACTGCCCTTGGGCGGGATCCTGGCCATATTGAGATAGCTTCATAATGGGTGACTCTCTCGCTGATTGGCTGTGTGTGTGACCTCACAGGCCCTTTATAAGCCCACTGCAGGCAGCAATCACCCTCTTTAATCTGGCGTTCTTCACCCTGGCTCCCTAGCCTGGGTGGCCAAGCCAAGATAGGTAGCCAACAGAGGTAAGGATTTTGGTAGTGAACACATGGGTCTTCTGACCAGGTGTTCACTCGGGAACCAACAAGTCAGGGCATCAGTTAGGGCATTATGTGAGTAGGTATAATAAAGGCTTTTAAGATTACACGTGGTTGTTCTTGAGTGAGCTACTGGTTATTAAGCTATAGATTCAAGAGATTGTGGCCAGAGACCTTAGAAGGCCTCAGAGGAGGCGAGCCGGGTAGAGCTCACACTGCAAAGGACAGTGGTCAAAGGTACTCTGGTGGGTCTAGGACAGACTAGTAATTGTAACTGCCGGGAGAGCATGTTACATGCAATGTTGGTGGAGTTGTAAACTAATCCAAGCATTCTGAAAAGAAATTTGGAACTATGCCCCAAAGTAAACTGTTCTTCATTTTGACCCAGCAAAACTTTATACCCCAAAGGGTTCAAAGAAAGATAGGACCCATATAATACCCCCCCCCAAAACAATTAGATCATTTTATATTGGCAAAGCTTTAGAAACAGGGAATGTCCATTATTGAGGAATGGCTAAACATCAGGTGATGGAATATTGTGCTGTAAGAAATTATTGTAGAGGGCAGCACTTTGGAGAAGTATACTTGAAAGAAGGTGTTAACTCAGTGGAATTGATGATACAATGAGTATCTGGTTTACATATACTTAGTACTTACCATGGGGATGTAATAGTTCTACAATTGCTGTAACTGTAACAAGGTATTTAAAATGAGGACAAAGTCAGCCACAGACATTCCATCTTTTACCATCCTCGGGGTGGCTTTCCTGCCTCCTGCACTAAGGAGGAGACTGGTTGAGACTGGCAGACTGGCAGACCGCTAGAAGAGACTGCCTCAGGCTGAGACTAGGTTAGACTATGACAGAAAGCTAGGCCAAACTTTACAAATTATGAAGGGGATGGTTTCAAAAAACAAAAACCTAAGAAGATCTACATGAATTGGTACAAAGTAAATTTAGGAGGATTAGTATAACATTCTGCACAATAGAAGCAAGGTTGTAAAATCATAATCAGCTTTGAAAAACTTGAGACAGATCAACATAATGACCCTCTGCATTTCCAAAGAACTTTTGATGAAACCCGATATCCACCTCCACATGGCATATTTTTTCATTTTTTCAACAGGGTGGAGAAAGAACATGGTTATTTTGCATGACTATAAATATTTAATGAGTTTTATGTGCAAGTGTATATGTGGCTATATACACATGTGTATACATGCCAATATGTATGTGCAAGTGTATACGTGGCTATATACACATGTGTATACGTGCCAATATGTATGTGCAAGTGTATACATGCCAATATGTATGTGCAAGTGTATACGTGCCAATATGTATGTGCAAGTGTATACGTGCCTATATGTACGTGAGTGTACATGTGCATGTACATGTGTCTATATGTACATGGGCGTGTATACGTATCTATATGTACATGGGCATGTATACGTGCCTATATGTATATGGGCGTGTATACGCGCCTACACACATATGCAAGTGTATATGTGCCTACATGCATATGCGCGTGTATGCGTGCCTATATGCATATGCACATGTATACATGCCTATATGCATATGCGCGTGTATACGTGCTTGTATGTATATGCATGTGTATGTGTGCTTATATGTATATGTGTGTATATATACCTATATGTATATACAAGTAAATTTTTCAAAAGACCTTTCAAATATAAGCCAAGCTACCTACAAGAGCTGTAGGGAAAAAAAGTTTTTAAGCAAAAAAAAAAAAAAAAAAAAAAAAAAAAAAATCATAAATTTTTTTTTTAAATGGTGAAGGAAAAACTGAGAAAAGAAAGTGAAAGTAATAAAACTAAAATTTTTTTTAACGTGAAAAAAAATCCAAGAAAAACAAAAAGCTTGTTTTTAAAAAGTTAACCAATTAGAAAAGGAAATACAGAGTCTCCTAGATGAAAATAATTCTTTGAAAATTAGAATTGGGGGAGCCAAGATGGCGGAGAAGAAACACACGACTCAGTGAACGTCCTCACTCCCTCACAACCAATTAGATAAATTAAGTCTCAAAATTAGCTCGGGACTGATAGATACCACAAGGACTGGAAGCACGACTTACCAGCTGAAGAGAATCTGGAGTTTCAACAGGAAAGGTCAGTTCTCAGGGGAGGAATAAGAAAGACCAGCACAGACGGTGGGGTAGGGGCACACTGCGCCCATTGCGCTGGGAGGGGCTCTGGGATCAGAGAAGCCACTGAGGTAAAGGAATCTGGCACAGGCTGTTAGCTCTTCTCTGCTAATTATTTAGCAGTTCAGAAGAGAAAGCCAAAATATTTTAAAACTCAGATTAGATTTTCCCCGATCCTGGGGGGTGACTCGCGGACTCGGCACCAGGGGGTGTGGCCTCAGCTACCTCCTGAGAATAGTTAAGAGACTGACAAGTGGGTGGATATGGCCCAAGGCAACACACACTGCCTAGCTTAGCTGGAGGGAGTGGAACTCAGCTCCAGGAAGTCCCAGAGAAGCGGAACCTTTGAATTAGGGACCGCGGTTTCTGGCAGACACTTCCAGTTTGAGCACAGGGGCTTCTCACGTCACCTGCTGCAAACATCCACTCCCCACCCGGACACATAGCCTGGGCTTCCTGCAGTCTTCACTATTCTACGCCCTCGAAGCACAGTAGTGCTAATCACCTCTGAGGCACTTCCAGGGAGGGGGTGGGGAACTCTCTCCCAGAGCTCTATCTTAGCTCAGGCGCAGGAGCCGCTGCATCCATCCGGTCTGGGAGGAAGCTGGTAAAGAAGTAAATAATTTCCTACCCCAGAGACAGACCCCAAAAGATTTTTTTTAAGTATGAGCAAAAAAGCTAGAAAAACTATAGATTCCTTCTATACAGAGAAAGAGCGGGTATCCAACCCCGAGGAAGTTAACAGCAAAGATTCAGAAGATAACAACCTAAAGGGGAACGATTCCTGCCCCCCATCACATAACTCTCTCCTAGAAGAAGCTCTTAAAAAATTGAGGGAGACCGAAGAAAAATGGGGAAAGGAAAGGGAAGCTATGAAATTGGAGTTGGAAAAAATAAAGAATTCACAGGAGATGCAGGGAAACAAAATTAGTGAATTAGAAAAGGTTAAAAAAACACAGGAAAGTAGGATTTCTGAATTGGAAAAGATAAAAAAGTCTCAAGAAAATAGAATTTCTGAATTGGAAAAAGAAAATAATTCTCAAAAAAAAAAAATTAGGGAAATGGAAAAAAATTCAATAGAGCAAAATAATTCATTTAAAAATGAAATTGGGCATTTACAAAAAGAACTAAAAACTGTGAAAGAAGAAAATAACTCCTTAAAAGTCAGGATGGAACAAATAGAAATGAATGATTCACAGAGAACCCAAGAATCAGTCAAACAAAACAAAAAAAATGAGAAGCTGGAGAACAACGTCAAATACTTACTGGGAAAATCTATAGACCTGGAAAATAGATCTAGGAGAGATAATCTGCGAATTATTGGACTTCCAGAAAACTATGACCAAAAAAAGAGCCTAGATTCTATTTTACAGGAAATTATCAAAGAGAACTGTCCAGAGATAATAGAAACAGAAGGGAAAGTAGATGTGGAAAGAATTCATCGAACTCCTTCTGAAATAGACCCTAAAAAAAGAACACCACGGAATATTGTGGCTAAGCTGCAGAATTACCACACAAAGGAGAAAATCCTGCAAGCAGCTAGAAAAAAACAATTTAAATACCAAGGTGCCACAATAAGGGTCACCCAAGATCTGGCTGCCTCCACATTAAAAGATAGAAGGGCCTGGAACCTGATATTCCGTAAGGCAAAAGATCAAGGACTGCAACCAAGAATGAACTACCCAGCTAAGTTTAGCATCTTTTTCCATGGAAGAAGATGGTCATTCAATGAAACAGAGGAATTCTATATGTTTCTAAGAAAAAAACCAGACTTAAACAAAAAATTTGATCTACATCCACAAGACTGAAGAGAAACAGAAAAAGGTACACAGAACCCTTGAGAACTGTAACTCTGTTGTGGGTATATAAAAAATACTCAAGGATAATTTGATTTTACTGATATAAAAGAAAAAAAGGGGGGTGTAGTAAAGGGAAGGAGGTCGGTTCAGAAAAAGGGGAAGGAGTGATAAAAAGAGGGAAACTACATCCCAGGAAGAGACATAGAAAATACACCATATCTGAGGGAACTTAGTGAGGGGGAGAATCATTGTGTGAATCTTACTCTCATCAGAAGAGGCTCAAAGAGTAAATAATTAACATATTTGTTTTTCAGAGAATTTTATCTCACCTCATTAAAAGGGGGGAGAGGAAAAGGGAAAAGGAAAAGGAGAATAAGTGAAGGGACTTGGAGGGAGGGGGGAGGGATCCTAAAAAAAAAAAAAAAAAAAAAGAGGGAGGGTTGCGCGTCACAAGGGGGGTCTGTAAATTAAATATCGGGGAGGGGGATCAGGGGGGTCAAGGGAAAAAAGCATAATCTGGGGATAATACGATGGCAGGAAATACAGAATTAGTAATTTTAACTGTAAATGTAAATGGGATGAACGATCCCATCAAACGGAGACGGATAGTAGATTGGATCAAAAAGCAGAACCCTACAATATGTTGCCTACAGGAAACACACTTAAAGCAGGGAGATACATACAGAGTAAAGGTAAAAGGTTGGAACAGAGCCTATTATGCTTCAGGCAAAGCCAAAAAAGCAGGGGTAGCTATCCTTATCTCAGATCAAGCAAAAGCAGAAGTAGATCTCGTTAAAAAAGATAAGGAAGGAAACTATATCCTGCTGAAAGGTAGCATAAATAATGAAGCCATATCAATACTAAACATATATGCACTAAGTGGTATAGCATCTAACTTTCTAAAGGAAAAGTTAAGAGAATTGCAAGAGGAAATAGACAGTAAAACTATAATAGTGGGAGATCCCAACCTTGCACTCTCAGATTTAGACAAATCAAACCACAAAACAAACAAGAAAGAAATTAAAAAAGTAAATAGAACATTAGAAAAACTAGGTATGATAGACCTTTGGAGAAAACTGAATGGCAATAGGAAGGAATATACTTTCTTCTCAGCAGTTCATGGATCCTATACAAAAATTGACCATATACTAGGACATAAAGACCTCAAAATTAAATGTAGGAAGGCAGAAATAATAAATGCCTTCTTCTCAGATCACAATGCAATAAAAGCTACATTCAGTAAAAAGTTAGGGGGTAAATAGACCAAAAAGTAATTGGAAACTGAATAATCTCATCTTAAAGAATGACTGGGTGAAAGAGCAAATTATAGAAACAATTAACAATTTCACCCAAGATAATGATAATGATGAGACATCATATCAAAATCTTTGGGATGCAGCTAAAGCGGTAATAAGGGGAAATTTTATATCTTTAGAGGCTTATTTGAAGAAAATTGAGAAAGAGAAGATTAACGAATTGGGCTTACAACTTAAAAGGCTAGAAAAAGACCAAATTATAAACCCCCAACCAAAAACTAAACTCGAAATACAAAAATTAAAAGGAGAAATCAATAAAATTGAAAGTAAAAAAACTATTGAATTAATAAATAAAACCAAGAGTTGGTTTTATGAAAAAGCCAATAAAATAGATAAACCTTTGGTAAATTTGATCAAAAAAAAGAAAGAGGAAAATCAAATTGATAGTCTTACAAATGAAAAGGGGGATCTTTCCACCAATGAAGAGGAAATTAGAGAAATAATAAGGAGTTACTTTGCCCAACTTTATGCCAATAAATTTGATAACTTAAGTGAAATGGATGACTTCCTCCAAAAATATAGGCTCCCTAGATTAACAGAGGAGGAGATAAATTGCTTAAATAGTCCCATTTCAGAAAAAGAAATAGAACAAGCTATTAATCAACTCCCCAGGAAAAAATCCCCAGGGCCAGATGGATTCACATGTGAATTCTACCAAACATTTAAAGAACAATTAGCCCCAATGTTATATAAATTATTTGAAAAAATAGGGGATGAAGGAGTCCTACCAAATTCCTTTTATGACACAGACATGGTACTGATACCTAAACCTGGTAGATCGAAAACTGAGAAAGAAAACTATAGACCAATCACCTTAATGAATATTGATGCTAAAATCTTAAATAAGATATTAGCAAAAAGACTTCAGAAAATCATCTCCAAGATAATACACTATGATCAAGTAGGATTTATTCCAGGAATGCAGGGCTGGTTTAATATTAGGAAAACTATTAATATAATTGACCATATTAATAATCAAATTAATAAGAACCATATGATCATCTCAATAGATGCAGAAAAAGCATTTGACAAAATCCAACATCCATTCCTACTAAAAACTCTTGAGAGTATAGGAATAAATGGATTATTCCTTAGAATAATCAGGAGTATATATTTAAGACCGTCAGTAAGCATAATATGCAATAGAAATAAACTGCAACCTTTCCCAGTAAGATCAGGAGTGAAACAAGGTTGCCCACTATCACCATTACTATTCAATATAGTACTAGAAACGCTAGCCTCGGCAATAAGAGCCGAGAAAGAGATTCAAGGAATTAGAGTAGGAAATGAGGAAATTAAACTATCACTTTTTGCAGATGACATGATGGTATACTTAGAGAACCCCAAAGACTCTGCTAAAAAGCTACTAGAAATAATTCAAAATTTCAGCAAAGTGGCAGGATACAAAATAAATCCACATAAATCCTCAGCATTTTTATATATCACTAACAAAATGCAACAGCAAGAGATACAAAGAGAAATTCCATTCCAAACAAATGTTGAGAGTATAAAATATTTGGGAATCCATCTACCAAAGAAAAGTCAGGAATTATATGAGAAAAATTACAAAACACTTGCCACAAAAATAAAATCAGATTTAAATAATTGGAAAGACATTCAGTGCTCTTGGATAGGCCGAGCGAATATAATAAAGATGACAATACTCCCCAAACTAATCTATTTATTTAGTGCTATACCAATCAGACTCCCAAGAAACTATTTTAATGACCTAGAAAAAATAACAACAAAATTCATATGGAAGAATAAAAGGTCAAGAATTGCAAGGGAACTAATGAAAAAAAACTCAGAGGAAGGTGGTCTAAGTGTACCTGATCTAAAGCTATATTATATAGCAGCAGTCACCAAAACCATTTGGTATTGGCTACGAAATAGACCGGTAGATCAGTGGAACAGATTAGATACAAAGGACAAAAAAGGGTACATCTATAGCAATTTAATCTTTGACAAACCCAAAGATTCCAACATTAGGGATAAAAATTCATTATTCGGAAAAAACTGTTGGGAAAACTGGAAATTAGTATGGCAGAAATTAGATATGGATCCACACTTAACACCATATACCAAGATAAGATCAAAATGGGTCCATGATTTAGGCATAAAGAGGGAGATAATAAATAGATTAGAGGAACAGAGGATAATCTACCTCTCAGACTTGTGGAGGAGGAAGGAATTTATGACCAGAGGAGAACTAGAGATCATTATTGATCACAAAATAGAAGATTTTGATTACATCAAACTAAAAAGTTTCTGTACAAATAATACTAATACAAACAAGATTAGAAGGGATGTAACAAATTGGGAAAATATTTTTAAAAACAAAGGTTCTGACAAAGGTCTCATTTCCAAAATATATAGAGAACTGACCATAATTTATAAGAAACCGAACCATTCTCCAATTGATAAATGGTCAAAGGATATGAACAGACAATTCTCAGAGGAAGAAATTGAAACTATATCCACTCACATGAAAGAGTGTTCCAAATCACTACTGATCAGAGAAATGCAAATTAAGACCACTCTGAGATACCACTACACACCTGTCAGATTGGCTAAGATGACAGGAACAAATAATGACAAATGTTGGAGGGGATGTGGGGAAATTGGGACACTCATACATTGCTGGTGGAGTTGTGAAAGAATCCAGCCATTCTGGAGAGCAATCTGGAATTATGCCCAAAAAGTTATCAAACTGTGCATACCCTTTGACCCAGCAGCGCTACTACTGGGATTATATCCCAAAGAAATACTAAAGAGCGGAAAGAGACATATATGTGCCAAAATGTTTGTGGCAGCTCTTTTTGTTGTAGCTAGAAACTGGAAGATGAATGGATGTCCATCAGTTGGAGAATGGTTGGGTAAATTGTGGTATATGAAAGTTATGGAATATTATTGCTCGGTAAGAAATGACCAGCAGGAGGAATACAGAGAGGGTTGGAGAGACTTAAATCAACTGATGCTGAGTGAAATGAGCAGAACCAGAAGATCACTGTATACTTCAACAACAATACTGTATGAGGATGTATTCTGATGGAAGTGGAAATCTTCAACATAAAGAAGATCCAACTCACTTCCAGTTGATCAATGATGGACAGAGGTAGATACACCCAGAGAAGAAACACTGGGAGGGGAATGTAAATTGTTAGCACTAATATCTGTCTGCCCATGTTGCATGTACCTTCGGATTCTAATGTTTATTGTGCAACAAGAAAATGATACTCACACACATGTATTGTACTTAGACTATATTGTAACACATGTAAAATGTATGGTATTGCCTGTCGTCGGGGGGAGGGAATAGAGGAAGGGGGGGTAATTTGGAAAAATGAATACAAGGGATAATATTATAAAATATATATATATATATATATATATATATATAATAAAAAAAAAAGATCAGAAGATATACTGAAGGTGCAGAATAAAACATACATTTTTGTACTTAAAAAAAAAAAAAAAAAAAAAAAATTAGAATTGGGCAAGGAGAAACCAATGAAACTATGAGAAACCAAGAAAGAAGAAAATATGAAACATAAGAAAAAATGACAGATCTAGAGAACAGTTCAGAAGAGAAAATATAAGAATAATTGCACTGCCACAATTGTGACCAGAATTTTTTTAAAAATCTACCAGACACCCCCTGAAAGAAATCTCAAAAAATCAAAAATCAGGATAGCCAAAATCCAAAGCTGCCAGGTTAGTGAAAATTCAAAACCAGAAAGGCACCAACCAAATACTGTGAAGCCATAGTTATGACCACACAAGATTTAGCAGTTATAATAAAGCAGAGGAGGGCTTGCAATATGATATTCTGGAAGGAAAAGGAGCTAGAACTGTTGTTCAGTCATTTTTTAGTTATGTCTAATTTTGTACGTGGGATTTTCTTGGCAAATACCAGAGTGGCTTGCCATTTCCTTCTGAATCAGCTCATTTTGCAGATGACGAAACTGTAGCAAACAGTGCTGAATAATTTCCTCAGGCTCAGTCAGCTAATATGTGTTTGATGCCAGATTTGAACTCCGGAAGATAAGTCTTCCTGATTCCAGGCCTGGCATTCTATCCATTATGGCACCTACCTGTCCCAGCAAAACAATATAATTCTAGACGGGGGAGTAGATATTTAATGAAATAGGAAACTTTCAAGTATTCCACTGTGAGAAAAAAAAATTGAATAGAAATTTGATATTCAGATATTTGAACATAATTCTAATAACAACCCTGGGAAATAGGTACCCTTATCATCCCCATTTTACAGGCTAAGAAATGGAGGATAAGAAGGAGCTACACAACTAGAATGGGAGATGGAATTTGAACTTAGGTCAACCTGACTCTAAATATAGAGTTCTTGCTCACTATCTCACCTATGTCCAGGATTGATTATTTAATTAATACTTTCCACCAAATTTCCTGTCTAAGACATAAAAAGGAGGCAGCTATGGTACAATAGAAAGACCACAAGGATTTTGAGTCAGAGGATGTGCATTCAAATTCTAATTATGTCTTACGTGCTGTATGACTTTAGAGAAATCACTTTATTTTTCTGGAGCACAGTTTCCTACTCTATGAAATGAAGATGTTGCATTAGAAGGGCTCTGAGGTACTTCCCAGGTCCAAATCTGTGATCCTATGAAAACTAAAAAGGAAGCATGGTTCCATAATATGAAAGGTATGACTTGTGAGATTCAAGCTTGCTTTTGGGAAGCTACAGTCTTCTCATTTGCTAAAGCTCCTTGTCAATCAAGAGCTCTCTGGTGTGTGATTATTGAATCAATCCCTTTGCCTCTCCAGGTTCTGGTTTCCTCAAGAGTAGAGCGAGAATAAGAATATTTGAAATGCCTACCTCCCATGTCACCCATCCTGTGAGACAGACTTATGTTCTGTATCAGTGATTGGGTAAAGGTGGGGAGAAAAATGGCATGGGAGGCGGGAGTGGGTGGTGAGGAAAAGAGTAACACACAATCCAAGCTGAGGAGGCAGGTTGTGAGATGGGAGAAAAGCCAACATGAAATGGTACCCGTCTTGTCTTCTCCTTTTTGTGAAGCAGACAAGGGCTGATGATGAATGTGAAAAACCCTGTTGCCAGAGAAACAATTTGGGACTGGGAAGTCACTCTTCAGTGAAGAAGCCAGAATGCAGAAATGACTAACAATAATAGCTAGCATTTATCGAATGCTTACTATGTGCCAGGCACTGGGCTGGGTTTTATAAATAATACAACTATTACAATTATAATCTCATGACCTTCACAACAACCTTGAGAAGAAGGTGCTACTCATCTCCATTTTACAGATGAGGAAACTGAGATGAAGAGGTCTAAATGACACGGCCAGTGAGCATGTAAAATTGAATTTTGAATTCATGTTTTTCTGCCATCTAGCTGAATTAAATAGACAGTTTCAGAGCAACCTGGAAAGATTTATCTGAACTGATGTAGGGAAGAAAACAGAACCTGGAGAACAATGTTTACAGTATCAATATTATAAAGACTTGTAACATTGTACCAACTTGGAAAGACTTAATAGCATACACACACACACAGATCAGATACAATTGTAACATACTACTTCCCTCCTGCCCCAGAACTGATGGACTTACCATACAGATTGAGAAACACATTGTGGGATATGGACAATGTGGGAATGCGTTTTGCTTGCCCATGCATATTTGTTCCAAGAGTTTTACTTATCTTTCTTTTAAATAGAGGGGGAGCGGGGGAGAAAATGGATTTTTGTTCTCTAACAAAAAATGTTAATTTATGGTTTTAAAAAATAATTTAAAAAAAGAAGACAGAATGCAAAGGGAACTTGACCATTCTCCAAGTCAATTGATTTACCATCACTTCAACTTTTTTATGTTCATAGCTTGCTTTCCCTGTCTCGGCCCAGCAGGAGGGCTGGCATGGTCAGGGGTAGATTCTGACAAGCTTCCCCTTCACTTACAGATTTCGATTTGCCTGAAAGCAGTTATACAAAAAGGCCGCTATAAGGGAAATGCTTTGTAGACATTGAAATTCTATAGAAATGTTTGAGATATATATATATATATATATATATACATATATATATATATATATATATGTATATATATATATATATATATATATATATGTATATATATATATATATGTATATATATATATATATATATATGAGAGAGAGAGAGAGACAGAGACAGAGAGAGACAGAGACAGAGAGAGAGACAGAGTGACAGAGAGAGAGAGAGAGAGAGAGAGAGAGAGAGAGAGAGAGAGAGAGAGAGAGAGAGAGGGGTGGGGGGGGGGGGAGGAGAGAGAGAACGCTCCAAAAATCTTAGTACAATCCTTTGCTTTTTAACAAGTTTAAAACTGCTTTATTTTGTATTTATTTCTCTATTCCTCTAAAGGCAATGTGGTCAGTGGGTAAAGAGCTGTCCTTGGAACCAAGAAGACCTGAGGTCAAGTCCTGCTTCTGAAACACGTAGGCAGGATGACCCTGAGCAAGAGTTTTCAGCTCTCTGTATCCCAAGCAGCTAAGTTTAATATTTAATGCATAGATATTAAATGTAATATTTTGTTGTTCGGTCATTTGAATCATATCCAGCTCTTTGTGACTCCCTTTGAATTTTCTTGGCAGAGATACTGAAGCGATTTGCCATGTCCTTCTCCAGTTCATTTGACAGATGAAAGTGACGCAAACAGGGTGAAGTGGCTTTTCTAGGGACACACAAGAAGGAAAGATTTTCTCTCAGGGTCTTCAGGCCTGGTGCTCTATTAATGCACCACCAGATTCAACATGGAAATATGTTAATATTAAATATATAGGCAAAATAGATAAAGCCTGTTTAATATATTTCAATTTGTGAATTCAACAGTATGTATTTGCCTTTTAAAATACAACACAATCCTCAAGAGTTTTTGTGGCTAAAAAAAATCTATCCCCCTGTAGCCAAAGAGGTAACGAGTATCTCAGGACTTAGCTACACTGAGCCTCAGATGACTGCGCATGGTCCATTGCCAATGTCATACTCACAATTTTTCTAACTTGGCAGGATTGCTCTTAGGGAAACTGAGATCATTTCCATACTGTGACAAGGTATGAAAGAAGGATTGTGGGGGTGACCTTTTTATTAGACAAATTGGACATTCACCAAACTCTGTTATCACATCTTCTATCGTCCTATCCGCCAGGTCTTTGTCTAATCTGTGTCTCCTGCCTGGAATTCATTCTTTCTTCACCCTATGTCTTAGACATCTCAGTTTCCTTCAGAGCTCAGCTGGAGTACTCTTCCTACAAGAGGAAGCACCCCCAAATTGTTCATGGAAATTTCAGTATTCATAGAACTGCAGGCAGAAACAACGGAGTTCAAATCCTGCCTCATACATTTACTAGCCGAGCAAGTCACTTAATCCTGATTGCCTCCCCTACCTCCTCCCTCCAAAAAAGATGTTTAACCTCTCCGTAGTCCAGGTGAGTCTCTAAAAATAAAAATTATTTTTTAAAAAAATCTTACCTTAGTAAAGAGAGAGATTCCTCATTCAGGAGATCCCTAAGCCAGTGAAACCACACATCTAGTTTTTAATCCAATTTCTCTGTGTTTTATCATCCCCAAGAGATCGTAAGCTCACAGTTTCCATGTCTATCTTTGTAGCCTCAAAACCCAATGAGGGTTTGTCAGAATTACTTATCATGATACTTGCAATCAGTCCCAATCCCAGCTGCCTTAATCCCCATATGGCAGAAAGTCAAGGATCTCTATTACTCTGGTTTTCTTCCGCTGGACACTCTTAAGGCTGTCAACTAACTTCCTTCCAGAACTGTGGTCACCAGAACTAAACACAGCATTCATATCATTTCATTTCTCGGTACTTCGGTTAGCTCATCAGCAAAATGGGGGTGATAAGAGCTCCCATCTCCCAGGGTTGTAAGAATCTTAACATGGCGTGTAAATGTCATGAATTATTAGCAGGTGGGGTGTGTTGCTTAGTCCCACGGGCAGACAGCCGGCTTCTGCAGGCTTCTGTCCCTGAGGTATTGCCAAGTCAATTTGACGAGGCTGGAATCATGGGAAAATATCGCTAAGATCTGCAATGTGAGCCGAGCTCTGGGTAGAGTTGAGTTTCTTCAGAGACCTCCTTTGGATGAAATGGAGGAGGTCTTGAGAAAAGCAGGTGGATTTGGGAATCCAGCTGCCCCCCCATCACAGCCTTAGAGGGAAAGGCTCCCCATTTCCACACCAGAGCTGGCTGCAGGGGCGGGGGCAGAATTAGCAGCTAAAAGGAGACACTGTAATATATGAGTGACTAAATATAACAGCTTAGAGTTGTACCCACAGTTCCTTACCGAGTGAAAATTTGGGTTATATAATACAGCCCCCTGCAAGAGAGAAATCAGAAGGAAAGCCCGTCTTATTTGCCCCCCCTCTCCTGCTCTCCTCTTCCAGGGGCACATTGAGAATCTGACAAAGGAGACAAGAGGCCTGTGTGTGTTTCCCACAATAAGGGCAAGAAGGGGGCCTGAAAAAAGCTGGAGAATAGCTTTTTTCCTGGCAGGCAGCAAACAGCACTTTGGCAAGAGGCAAATGGTTCTGCCTGGCCTGAGGTCCTTCCCAGGAAGAGAAGGGGCAGGTCAAGGGGGAAGACTGCCAGCCAGAGCTATGGGTGGGAGAGGAGGCCCCTGAGTGGCAGTGGGCACTTGGATCTGTGGAGTCTCCACTATCTGAGATCTCCTGGGCCCAGATGGAACTCTCTCAGGAGTGGTCCAGAGTCAGGGCAACACTCGGGGCTACTCTCCTCTATGGGAACAGAAATAGTTCTAGAGTATCCTCTTCCAAGTTCTACTTAAAGAAGGAACAAGGACTTGGGTCTAAATAGCATCTGAGATCTAGAGCTAGGAGGGACCATCGAGCCAAACACCCTCAGTTTACAGATAAGGAGGCCTGGAGAGGTCTCACCCAGAGTCACACTGATCTTCTCATTCTTTGTGCTTCTAGCCACAGTGACTGGCACACGCGAGGTGCTTAATCAGTACTTGTTGATTGATAAGGAAGGAAATAAGCATTTGTTATATGCTAGCTGTTTTTGTTTCAGAAAACTAACCCAGGACTGAATCTATTATCTTATTCTAGAAGTTTATGCATTAGGTCACTCTATCCCAATAAAACAGTTTCATCCCATACCCAACTGAGTCCCACCTTCATCCTAAAACAAAGGGAAATGGGGATGGATAGCCTGTCCCGGCCAGGCTGTATCTAGACCCTTAGTCTTAGTTCTAGGTACCATCTTGCACCCAGTATTTGGCACATAGTAGGCATTTAATAAATTCTTGTTGATGGTTGACTGATTATAATATTTTAAAGTACCTTTTGAATCTATTTTAGTTTCCTGATTCCATCTATGTAGTGTGTAAAAAAAACGAACAAACAACCAAAAAAAAAAAAACAGAAGTAACTGAAGGATATACACTTTAAAAATCAGGAAAGTGGGGAAACTTCAGCTAGGACCTGGACATCACCAACAGGAAACAGTACCTTAAGCCCAACTAGGTGAGATTAAGCCCAACTAGGGCTTGTTCAGTGCATGTTGGGACATGCACACTTTGCAGAAATAGGTAGCCTATTCATGGAAGGAAAGAAAGGGAAAAAAGGAGTAAAGGAAGAAAGGAGGGAGGGAGGGATAAATTAGGGAGGGAGGGAAGGAGAGAGGGAGAAAGGGAGGGAAGGAGAGAGGGAGAAAGGGAGGGAAGGAGAGAGGGAGAAAGGGGGGGAAGGAGAGAGGGAGAAAGGGAGGGAAGGAGAGAGGGAGAAAGGGAGGGAAGGAGAGAGGGAGAAAGGGAGGGAAGGAGAGAGGGAGAAAGGGAGGGAAGGAGAGAGGGAGAAAGGGAGGGAAGGAGAGAGGGAGAAAGGGAGGGAAGGAGAGAGGGAGAAAGGGAGGGAAGGAGAGAGGGAGAAAGGGAGGGAGACAGGGAAGGCGGCAGGGAGCTCTACACAAGAAGGAACTTCAGACACATTCTAATGCAGCTCGTTCATTTTACAAAGAAGGAAGCTGAGTCCCAGGGAAATTGAATTACTTTCTAAGGGTAATAAATAATAATAATAATATATATATTTATATAACACTTTATGATATCTCATTTATGAAAGAAAAGCCCTGAGAAGTAATATATCATTACCCCTTTCTACAAATGAGAAAACTTAGTCTGAGGGAGATTAAGTGACTTGTCCAGCCAGTAAATATCTGAGGCTGGATTTGAATATATACAATATATAGGAAGTGTTTAAGATAGGATTTGAATTGTATTCAACAAGATCAGAGTTCAAATCCCACCCTAGATGCTTCCTAATTCTAATTCCAGGCCTTGCCTCTGTTAATTATTTTCTATTTATTCCAAATATAGCTTATTACATATATATGTGTGTATATATATATGTATATGTATATATGTGTATATATGTGTGTGTACACATATATATGTGTGTGTATGTGTATATATGTATGTGTATATATATATATCCCTCTCTTTCCCCAGGGTGATAATCCTAATACTCCCCAATCTCAAGGGTGGTTCCACACTTTCCTTTCCTAACTGAGCAGTCTCGATTTTCCAATGAGTTACCAAATCCATCCCCACAGCATCTGTTCTATCACTCCCTCTTCCCTCCACTCACACAGACCTATTCTACTTCTCCATTCCGCTGTTCTTGCCTGGAATGCCATAAGCGACTCCAAAGTGGTCTCCCATTCTCCAGAAAACCACAAAGCTGATATTAAAAAAAAATACAGCTAACCATAAAATCCCCCTACTCAAGAATCGCTGATAGCTCCCTATTACTCTTAAACTAGAGACCCTTCAACCTGGCCTACACTATTGTTCTCACCTGTCTTTCCCATTATATTTGCTATTACTCTCCTTCCTACAAGGTAAGTTCTTTATTCTAGTTAAATTGGCTTGACAGTGGGGCAGCTAGGGGGCGCAGTGGATAGAGCACCAGCCCTGAATTCTGGAGGACCTGAGTTCAAATGTGACCTCAGACACTTAACACTTCCTGGCTGTGTGACCCTGGGCAAGTCACTTAACCCCAGCCTCAGAAAAAAAAAAAAAAAAAAAAAAGCCCAGAAACAAAACAGTTCCTGAACTCAAAAAACTTGCATTTCATCAAAGAAAAATTTTAAAAGAATATAAAAGCATTGCGGGATGCAGTTAGATCAAAGGCAAGAGATGCAGCCATGTATTTGTTGTTCAGTCATGTTTCAATCCAGCCTGACACTTCTTGTGACCCATTTGAGGTTTTCTTGGCAAAGATATGAGAGCGGCGATTTCATTTCTTTCTCCGGCTTATTTTACAGGTGAGGAAGCTGAGGCAAACAAGGCTTAGTGACTTGCCCAGGGTCATACAGCTAAGAAGTATCTGAGGCTAAATTTGAATTCAGAAAAATGAGTCTTTCTAAAGCTCTGTGCAAAATGGCACCACCTAGCGGCTCCCAACTGCCATGCATAGGGAATACCTAGTTAAGGAAGAGAGAAGAGAGAAGAGGGAAGAGGGAAGAGGGAAGAGGGAAGAGGGAAGAGGGAAGAGGGAAGAGGGAAGAGGGAAGAGGGAAGAGGGAAGAGGGAAGAGGGAAGAGGGAAGAGGGAAGAGGGAAGAGGGAAGAGGGAAGAGGGAAGAGGGAAGAGGGAAGAGGGAAGAGGGAAGAGGGAAGAGGGAAGAGGGAAGAGGGAAGAGGGAAGAGGGAAGAGGGAAGAGGGAAGAGGGAAGAGGGAAGAGGGAAGAGGGAAGAGGGAAGAGGGAAGAGGGAAGAGGGAAGAGGGAAGAGGGAAGAGGGAAGAGGGAAGAGGGAAGAGGGAAGAGGGAAGAGGGAAGAGGGAAGAGGGAAGAGGGAAGAGGGAAGAGGGAAGAGGGAAGAGGGAAGAGGGAAGAGGGAAGAGGGAAGAGGGAAGAGGGAAGAGGGAAGAGGGAAGAGGGAAGAGGGAAGAGGGAAGAGGGAAGAGGGAAGAGGGAAGAGGGAAGAGGGAAGAGGGAAGAGGGAAGAGGGAAGAGGGAAGAGGGAAGAGGGAAGAGGGAAGAGGGAAGAGGGAAGAGGGAAGAGGGAAGAGGGAAGAGGGAAGAGGGAAGAGGGAAGAGGGAAGAGGGAAGAGGGAAGAGGGAAGAGGGAAGAGGGAAGAGGGAAGAGGGAAGAGGGAAGAGGGAAGAGGGAAGAGGGAAGAGGGAAGAGGGAAGAGGGAAGAGGGAAGAGGGAAGAGGGAAGAGGGAAGAGGGAAGAGGGAAGAGGGAAGAGGGAAGAGGGAAGAGGGAAGAGGGAAGAGGGAAGAGGGAAGAGGGAAGAGGGAAGAGGGAAGAGGGAAGAGGGAAGAGGGAAGAGGGAAGAGGGAAGAGGGAAGAGGGAAGAGAGAAGAGAGAAGAGAGAAGAGAGAAGAGAGAAGAGAGAAGAGAGAAGAGAGAGTTGTGAACCCACGACTAGGAGGAAGGTGTTACCCTCAACAGTAATCAGGAACTTAAAAGAGCAGGCTTTGGAGGAGAAAGATAATGAGTTCTCTTTTGGACGTATTGAAGTTGAGATGTCGACTGGACATCCAATTCAAGCTATTTAAAAAGTAGTTGGAGTTGTGAAACTGGAGGTCAGAAGAGAGGTTAGTGCTGGACAGGTAGAGCCAATGGCCGTTTCCTTTGTACCACCCTGCATGGCCCTAGATGTAGCACAGGACTTCTCTAGTCTAGGCTCCCTCCCCTCATGTCTACAGATACAGACCTAACAAGATCAAGTGACCTACTCAAGATCTCAAAGTAGTAAGTGGCAAAACCAGGATTTGTCTTCAAATCCCTTATTACTCTACTTCCTCCCCTGGCCATCCCTCCTATCCCTGCATAGCCACCAAACCACAATGTTTGCATTCCATTACTATCCCATTTTATGCAAATAATCCATCCCATAATTTCTTGAAAGAGGAGTTACCTAGGAGATACAGGAATCCACAGGTTAGTTGTGTGGTGGAGGTCATCCTACTCCCATGCTAATTTCTTCTTCATAGGGGTGTATTAAAAGAGGCATCATGACTAGGACTAAGGAAAGGACTAGCTCTCTTACTGTGCCTTGGTCAGACAACACCTAGAGCTTCGTACCGAGTTCTAGATCCTACATTTCAGGAAGGGTATTGATGCCAAGGAAAACATCCAAAAGAGAATGATCAAGATAGGAAGATCAAATGCAAATTTTCAAGGGCAAATCCTATTTTATTTGACTTTAAATCCCCCGTCCCTATACACAATGCCTGCATGTAGCAGGCATCCTAATAAACCCTTCATGAATTACTGAATTGCATGTATTGTGAGAAAACTTGGAATGATAAACATGAAGAAGGGAAAGCTTCAAGGGGGGGGGGGGTGATAGTTGATTTGGCGTACTAGAAGGGCTGCGGCCTAGAAGAAAGATTGGATGTATTCTGCTTGGCTCCAGAGGACAACACCGAGAACTGTGGGTGCACAATGAGAAGAAGCCGATATGGGCTCGATGTGCTTCCTAACCATTAGAGTAGTCAAAAAGTGGAATGGGGCTCCTTCGGATGGCTTCCATTGCAGGCCTTCAAGCAAAGGTTGGTTTTGTCACTTACTACTTTGGAATCTGAGTAGATCGCTTAATCTTGTTACGTTTTGATTTTCATACCTGTAGACATGAATGGAGAGAGTCTAGACAAGAGAAAATATAGATCAGCATTGGTAGGGGAAACTTTCCAATGAAATCATAGATCCAATCCCTCCACCTAATCATACAATAATAGCTTTAGAGCAAAAGGAGTTCAACCACCACATTTTTCAAATGAGGAAACTGAGGCTTGAGACATTAAGTTACTTGTCCAAAGTAATTGTATCAAATTCACACCAAGGTTATTTAATTCCAAATTCTGTTCATCTTTAGTCATCAGACTGGGGGCCAAAGAACGTCCATAGGTTTCATCTAAAAATCAAACTCGGCCCAGAGGACAAAGGTTTCCTTTAGCCTCTACTTCTGAAGCAACAAGATGGCAGGTAAAACTGGGCTTGAAAATAACATGTCATCCATGAATGTTCTGAGCTAACATTTCTAAAGCACTTTACAAACCTTAAAAGTATTATTAAAATGTTGACTATTAGTTATACAAGAGGCAGTGCTCTATTCACTGAGCCAGGAGGCAAGAAGCTCTGATTTCAAATTTAGCCTCAGCTACTTACTAACTGTGTGATCTTAGGCAAGTCACCTAATTTCTGCTTGCTTTAATCCACTGGAGAAAAAAAAAAAAAGGCAAACCGATCCAGTATCTTTGCCAAGAAAACCCCGTGGATAACATAATCCAAGGAGTTGGACACAACTCAACAAAAAAGAAATGAGTAATGGAATTGAACTCCTTGAGGACAGGCGTGTTTTGTCTTTGTCTCTCTAGTGTCTGGCACGTGATAAAAAACACTTGTGGAATTAAGCCTACCTGGGACTCTTGTAAGATTTCCTTGATCTGTGAAAGCTACATCTGATGACTTTGTGGGACTGGGCGGTGGATCTAATAGCAAATCCCTTGTCAAGGAGGCAGGAGGGCGGAAGTCCAAGCTGAGTGCTCATCCCCTCTCCCCTCCAAGCTTAAAGAGGCCAAGGGAAATGGGAAAGTGACAAAAGCCCAGAAGGCTGAATTAGCCTGAAGACTTCAGGCTTCAAATGGTTTGTTGCCAAGGACTGGGAATTGGCAAACATGAGAGATTTGCTGGGAAATATGGCATTTGGGACAGTAAAGCCATACTTGCTATCTGCATAGAAACATGCCTAAATTGTTTAGTGGGCAGCAGGATTTGTGAGCTTAATTCAGGTGAGCTCATCAACTTCCTAGTGAGTTTAAAAGGCGGTGCATCCCATCTGTGAGCAAGGGATACTCTTCAAGCTAACCAAGCAGGCAGCTGTCAATGAAGAATCAGAATAGAATTTAAGGTTTATAAAGCACCCTCCGAACATTCTAACCTTTGATCCTTATAACAATCCTGAGAGACAGGGGCTGGCATTAGCCCCATTTTACAGAGGAGGAAACTGAGGCAGATGTTAACGTATCCAGAGTCACAGAACTAGTAAGTGTCTAAGGCCACATTTGAACTTAAGTCTTACCTAACTCCAGATCTAAAACTACCTAATTAGTAAATGGATGTAAGGATCCCCCTGAAAACTCATCTACTCAACATCATGTACAAGAAAAACAATATCTAGAAAAGAAATCTTTCATATACATAGTTATATTATTGGGAACAAAGACAAGAGCTAATTTTCAAAAATAATTTTGTAAATATATTAAATAATTTAAAGGACAACGAAGATGGAATGTATACTTTGGGATAAAAATAGAAGAGAAAGACAGTTAACCTCAATAGAAAGAATGCTGCTCATCCCTGATACATACTAGCTGTGTCACTCGGGGCAAATTGCTCAACCTCTCTTGTGTCAGTTTTCTCATTTGGAAAATGGGAGAGTCAGACTAGATGTCCTCTAAATGTATGATCATCCTCAGAATCTTGCCACCATATTTAAGCTATAGGGAGCTTCCAGTAAGACTGATGCAGATGTTCTCATCACAAGGCTGGGCTGACCCGATTACCTGACAAGGATCAAGGTGGGGGAAGCCTTGATAGCTTGGAAATAATTGAGACCTCTTCCGCTTTTGTGTCCTCTCCTCTGATGAGGTTTCTGGGGAGCACAGCCCCCTAACTTTTTTCCTCCTTTCTGCCAAGTCTTATTGGTACCTTGGCTAATCAGGCAAATCTGGGATCAATTAAGGACTTATCCAAAGAGAATTGAGGTTCTCACCATGCTTTTATTATGAACTCTTGAGGCTTGATCTCAAAACTGCAGTGTCCTCTGAAAATGCTGAGATACCAAGTAAGAAACTGGGGTTACAGGGCTGGAGATGGCCAGTCCCAAGACAGGTATCTATGTCTTGGAGATTTCCTAAAAAGAGCCAATCAGAGAGCAGTCTGCCAGAGCAATTCCAACAGAATAAGGGATTTCTAATCTAATCAAATAATCATCCCACATATAAAGTCCCATCCATCCATAACAGCAATAATTGCACAATTTCACAATTTCCATCCCAAATCTTAAGCACACACCTTATCTTTCTATTCCACACAAACCAAAGCAGGCAAGTCCAATAGGAATAAAAAACTTTACCTTTGGGATTCCACTCCAATGTGCCGGTTCCGTTTCCATCACTCTGTGACCTCAGGAAAGTTGTAGTCATCACATTTCTAAGTTTTTGGAGAAAGTTTAATTTTGGTTCCAGGGGAAACAAGGTAGAATCTCATCCATTGATTCAATCTCCTAAGTGGAAGGGAATCATTTCAGAGGTTAAGTGAAAAGAAAACCACACGTTTATTTGAAACTACTTAGGATGTCCCTCACTAAGAAGTGACTTTCTGTTGGAATACATGGCTGGAGATTCCACCCAGAATGGATCTCCTCTTGTGAAGGGATGAAACAAGGAGCCTGAGACAGTGGCTGTTCTCTGACATCTCTGACCGAGAGGCCATTGCATTTTCTCTCCTCCCTCCTCTTCCCTCTGCCTCCAATTTATCTCATTCCCAGTCCCCAACACCTGTGTCAGCAAAGGCTGCCCTGCAACTCCTTCAGATGCTGTGATCCACAGCTGGGGAGGCTCTAGGGGAATTGACCTGTCCCTTAACAATTCTCGGGTTTCTTTTGTTGTTGTTATTCTTCCTCCCTCCTCCCGCCCCCAGCATGGTCAGCACACCGAGGAACACAAGCAGCACTATCACTTCTGGATGGTTGTAGCAGGTGTTGATCTTGTGAAATGTCATGGAGGCAAACTTTCAAATGGAGAAGAGGACTGTGGTCAGAACAAGCATTTAAGTGTCTCATCAGTCTCCTGGCTCGGCCCTTTGATGTGTTGGCCCATTTAATTACCCCCAATAAAAAAAATCTTACCGGGGCTCTTCTTCCTTAATTCTGGAAGGATCCTTCTCACGAACAGCTGTGGTTCTTCTTGTAATTCTTGTCCCACATTCAGATGCCATATGTTGGACTACATATGGAGAACTGCTGGAATAATCATGTTGAACTTTCACCTGGTTCCTCCATGCTTTTTAAGATTCCCCTCATTCGTAGTGCTTCTGAATCCACCAACCTCTTATGTCAGAAAAGGACAGTAAGGACAGAAACTGAGCTTTGGGTCTGCATTCCTGCAGAAGCCCACCCCACCATGTGTGCTTGTTCACTGAAAGACCACACTTGAGTATCCATTACTAATAAACTGCCTTGACTTGTAATTCATTGAAGGCTTGTTTTCCTTTTCAGTACATTATTCACAATCTCCTCAATCCAGTCTTCTTAAGGTTATGATGATCCATGGGTATTCATGAAGAAATTTACAAACACATTTTAACAGGATTAAAACACCCATAATTAAATAGACAAAAGCCAGGACCGGAACAAAGGCTGCCCATTCTCCTGGTCTTTTTTCTTTCATGTTTCTACTACAAGCATATACATTTAGAATTCATCATTTAGGAGTCGAAATTCATGGTCTTGAAGACAGAAACTGTAGATGTTTCAGACACTGCCTGATAGTTAACCTGTCTCTTTTTTTCTTTATTTTCTCCGAAGAGTTCCTCAAAAATCAACTGCCTTATAAAAAACAAGCAAGACTTCAGTTTCCCCATCTGAGTACTTATCTAACAACCGCAAAAGAATAAGAACAGTAATAATAATTGGATTTTATGTAGCATTAAGTATATGGCAAGCACTATTCTAAGTACTTTGCAAATATTTTCTCATTTGATTTGGTGTTAGTTTCTTTTATTTCCAAATTGGGAAAATGTGTGTAACTTTTGAGGATCACATGGCCAAAGCCTTGTCTGAAGTTTTTATATAAACCTCATGGAGGCAATTTCTGGCCTCAGATAACTACATTCTTATAAGGAATACAAAACACAAAAAAGGCCCCAGAAGAAGGAGTGGAGAGGGTGAGCAATGTGAACCAAACAGTTACGGAGAAAGTGAAAAAATCTAGAGAGTTAGGTTTGTTGATGAAGAAACTTGGCTTCTATAGAAATGGTCACATAGGTCACAAATAACAGAAGGATTTGAACCTAGGTATTCTCATTATAAACAACACTTTATACCTTCTCACCATGCTTTTATTATGAGCTATCTCAGACAACCTTCTTTTAATAATTTTATAAATAAGAAAAATTATATTCATATTTGTTGCCTCAGACAGGTTCATGAAACTACTAAGTTTCAGAGTTGGTGCTTCCAATTTCAAGAATCTTTGCATTGAAGATTTCTTTATAAAAATTTTGTTTTTGTTGCATTGGATCTATTCTTCCCTTCTGCAACTATAATCCATCCCCTTAATTTGTTGTAGATATTCAATAGTTGTGTGTGTGTGTGTGTGTGTGTGTGTGTGTGTGTGTGTGTGAGAGAGAGAGAGAGAGAGAGAGAGAGAGAGAGAGAGGCAGAGATAAACACAGTGAGAAACAGAGAAAAAGAGAGAGAGAAATAGAGAGGAGAGAGAGAGAGAGAGAGAGAGAGAGAGAGAGAGAGAGAGAGAGAGAGAGAGAGAGAGAGAGAGAGAGAGATTGGAAGAGGAAGCTTTGAAAACTTATAAATTTGATAAGTTGTATGGACAGATGAGGATATAAAATATTTTAACAATGTTGTCTTTATTCAGGCAAGTCATAATCAGTGACTAAACTGAAGAAATGAATACGAGGAAAAGATTCTTTTTTAGTTAAAAATCCAGAACAAAGATTGAAAATCCAGGCCAGATTAAAAAAAAAAAAAAAAAAAACACTCGAGGTGTCCTCAGCTGTTCTTCCTTATCTTCATCCTCCAAGGATATTGTTTTAATTTCACATCCCTCTATTCTTGGTAACCTGTAAAAAGTTTTCTCAAGTAGCTCCCAACTGTATCTTTAAAAATTATTTTAATTCATAATCATTATTAATTAGTAATTTTTTGATAGGTGTACCATCACCAATCAATAAAAAACAGTGGCTGATATTTTTCTACGTGGAACAAAATTTCAAGCCTTTGATGACATTTCTTGAGATTGCATGAAGTCAGCACTATTTGTCTTATTACTGAAATGATAACCACATCTCTAAGGGAAGAGAGAATCTTGAATCTATAACTAACTTAAGTCTTCCTCTTCTCATATCCATTCTCTGAGTGGCAGATCCCAGCTTTATAGCACAGCAGCAGAATCCAGACCAGTGAGGGTCTTCCTCTTTATGATTCTTAATCAGGTCCTTAGAGGTAAAGCTTCATCTCCCTTCCTGGAAGTAAAAAAGGAATCACAGAGAGATCAAAATCCTCTTTTCTGCTGCAAATAGGAAAGGCAGGCTGGTATTTTCCATAAGTATTCTAGCTTGGTAATAGCTTTCTGATTTGCTACTAGGCTAAGTCCCTTTGCTGCACTATGGGCTAGTACAGTGTCCCCAGATTTAATCTTTTTGATTTAAGTGATCCTTATAACCTTTGTATGCATTTTTGTCAGACATCTTCCAAATCCCAATCACCATTTTCATCACAAATTTTTTTTTTCATAAATTCATAGACCACAGGGTCAGGAGGGAATGTTTCTTGTATTCTATTTGTAATTCTTGTCGATTGATAGAGAAGAGAGTTGTAAGAGACCCGAGAAGGTCATCTAATTGAATCCTCAGAAGGAGGAAAGAAAAACAACACAGGTGGCCTCTATCACTTCAGCAAAATGAAATATAAAATCCTTTATACTTTGCAGTTCTTGAGTAGATAGCATCTGCAACAAGTATAAAACTTTCTAAATGTTCAATTTTCCTTTTCTTTCTTTAAACAAAGATTAATGTATTTCCTAGAGGTATTATTTTGTTTTCTGAACACCAAATGGCTGCCTAAAACATTTCCCCTGCTTTGTTTTTTCCTACTTTGAAAGATATCAGTATTGGAATAGAATCTTTATATATTATTGCTCATTGCCTATGTATCCTTCTCTGAAAGGGCTGATTATTGAGGCCCAATTTCTACTTAAAGAAAGACATATATTTAATTTACATTTTAACATATTGAACATGTATTGGTTAACCTGCCATGGGTGGGGGGGAAGGAGGGGAAAATTAGAACAAAAAGTTTGGCAATTGTCAATGTTGTAAAATTACCCACGCATATATCTGGTAAATAAAAACTATTAAATTAAAAAAAAAAGAATTATCAAGCAGAAGACTGGCAATCAAATGAGGATTTCTTATATGTATATATGCATATATGTATGTATGTCTAGATGTATGAGTGAACGTGCATGTTTCAACTAGGGGAAGCTATGAAATGAATAAAAATGCAAAAGAGTCAAAAAAAAATTAAAAAAAAAAAAGACATATTCTTGAATTGGAAAGTTGTTAAGGGACAGGTCAATTTTCCAAGAGCCTCCACAGCTGTGGATCATAGCATCTGAAGGAGTTGCAAGGCAGCCTTTTCTGACACAGGTGTTGCAGATTGGGTACGAGATAAATTGGAGGCAGAGGGAGGAGGAGAGAGAGGTCAGACAAGGCAATGGCCTCTCAGTCTCCTTGTTTCATCCCTTCACAAGAGGAGATCCATTCTGGGTGGGATCTCCAGCAGCCACTGTGGGTGGCTGCCACGTATTCCAACAGAAAGTCACTTCTTAGTGAGGGACATCCTAAGTAGTTTCAAATAAACGTGTGGTTTTCTTTTCACTTAACCTCTGAAATGATTCACTTCCACTTAGGAGATTGAATCAATGGATGAGATTCTACCTTGTTTCCCCTGGAACCAAAATTAAACTTTCTCCAAAAACTTAGAAATGTGATGACTACAACTTTCCTGAGGTCACAGAGTGATGGAAACGGAACCGGCACATTGGAGTGGAATCCCAAAGGTAAAGTTTTTATTCCTATCGGACTTGCCTGCTTTGGTTTGTGTGGAATAGAGAGATAAAGTGTGTGTAGCGAGCTGTTGTCTCCAGAAGCTGCTGGATCACTCTCTGGGAAGAGATCTGCTGTGTCTACTCAAATCTTTCAGACAGATTCTTCTTCTTGTAGTGAACCGTTGTCTCCAGGCAGTTGCTGTTAACTCTTGTCCAGAAAAATGACTTCCCTTCCTGCAGAGAGCCGACTTCCTTTCCCGCAGAGAGCTGCGTCAAGCCAGATGTAGTGCAGAGTCTTCTCCTCTTTGACTCTTGTCCTTTTCCAGTCCAATCTGCTTTCCAGGCCCAATGTTGTCTCTTTTATCCTCCCAGAGAATGGGCGTGGGATAATGCAAGGGCTTCTGGGAAGAACCACTTCAGCCAATGAGCTTGCTCCTTCTATCAAGTCAACCTGAGTTCTCACCTTGTCACTGTCCAGACAACCTGAGTTCTCACCTAGTAATCCTAACAGGTGTGTGCTTAAGATTTGGGATGGAAATTGTGAAATTGTGCAATTATTGCTATTATGGATGGATGGAAACTTTATATATGGGATCATTATTTGATTAGATTAGAAATCCCTTATTCTGTTGGAATTGCTCTGGCAGACTGCTCTCTGATTGGCTCTTTTTAGGAAATCTCCAAGACATAGTGTATTATGTGTATTATGATTTTAAAGGAAAGTTCGGATTCGCTCCTATAAATGATGCTCTCAAGCTCAATTAAAAAGTAAAAGTGAAACGTTTTAATCAAACAAGACAAGGTACAAACAATTTAGATTTACACAGATAAACAAATAGAAACAAGAACAATTGACAACATGGCAATTATAGCAGATAGAAGAAGAGAACACATCACCAATTCAAGGGAACCTCAAAAACTCAAATGGCTAGGAGTCCCGTTTCAGCCTCAATCAACTTGAATTGTGTAAAGATTTTTCCAGGCGAAGCGTCCTCCCCTTGAATGAGACTCAGTGCAAAGGTAAGATTTCTCAATATTATATACCTCTCTTAAACAAAGAGGGCTTTCAGCCAAGAAGTCTGGCACGTATACATGTGTAGAAATACGTGACTTTCTAGTGTTTTGACTTACTCCATATATTATCTTGACATATATAAAAAAAATACATGACCATCTAGTGTTTTGACCCATTTCATATATCCTCTTGACATATATATGTATATATATATGTATGTGTATGTGTGTGTATGTGTATGTGTGTATGTATATGTATGTATATGTATATATATGTGTATGTATGTATATGTGTATGTATGTATATGTATATATGTATATGTATATATGTATATATGACCATCTGGTGTTTTGACTCATTCCATATTGTTTATACCTTGACGTATTTCCTTATTAATAGTATATGCTCAAAGAGGGAGCCACCTGCCCTAAGCATAGACATTCCCAGGAATGGCTAGTTCCTGGTATCTATTGTCAAGGACATATAGAGTTCATGGAACGGTCAAATTCCCATAATTTAGAAGCTCAGGCCTGTTAGATTTGAGTGAGCTTACAATTCTAATATGAAATTTTAATTTCTCATTCACCCTGTAGCCCCAGTTTCTTACTTGGTGTCTCAGCATTTTCAGAAGACACTGCCATTTTGAGATGAAGCCTCTAAAGTTCGAGGTTTGCCTGCCTTCATGGTCTAACTGTGCATGTTCTGCTCAGAAATCCTTTCTGGATCGTTGAAGCAGTTCCTGTTCTATCAGAGGGGCCAAGTGGAGCTACTCCAGGGCCCACTTTTTCCCTCCTTTGGAATCCCTGACAGACTTGGGATGCCCCTCCTAGCACGGGGCTGTCTTGAGCACTGCTATTCTCTATAGAAGCAGCAGCTGAGTTCAGTGCACAAATGACTGCAGACCACCTAACACAGTGAACCGTCCATCTCAAACTGGATTCTCTGGCTGAGATGAGGGCCTTTGTATTGCTGATAACTCTGGGGTTGTCGGGAAGAGACTTGCTCTTGCCATAAGTTCTTGCATTTTTTAGTTTTATTTTTGATTTATTTGCTTCACATTGGGTTGGTCAAAATTATATGGTGCTGAGACCTCCCAGGTATCTAACGAGAGGTAATTCGATAATTCAAATATTCAGAAGGAGAGTGTGTAATGTTGTGCCTCAGTTTCCCTAGATTGTCATCTTTGCTAATATATCTTTGTATTTTTATGTCTGCCAAATGCCAATCTGTTCTGGGATAACTGTTTCCAAGAGAACCGGTGGAAGCAATTTTTATAGTATGGAATTATTGTAATCAATGGTATTATCCTGTTGCCACTATGCCTACCCTGTATAATTACATTAGTAACCAAAATAGTTCAATGGTACCTATTGAAATATTGCATACAGAAGATATTAAAATGATGATTCTTCAGAGAAAAAGCTGCGTTAGAGGGGTATAATCTTGATGATGAAGTTGATCAACAATGTATAGATACGTTAACTGATTTGAACAGTGTGCAAGTTCATAGAAATACGACAAAATCATGTATACATTTCAAGGAGAAATTGTGTGGAATAGAGAGAAAGTGAAGAATGTACAGGAATGTGTGAATTCTTTGTGAATTCTTTTTCTGTATCTCATTTTCATTATTTCTGTGTTTCCCCTATGACCTGCATAATATGTGCAGGCTCATATTTACTTGAGCCTTGGCCGGCTATAACCGTATTTACTTAACCTGAGCTGATGACATTTATCAGTATTTGACATTTATCGATATTTAGTCCATTAGCTTGACCAATGTCCTATCTGAAGCCTGATTTTCTGTTTCTTAGAAATCAGAGGATTTTGGGGAAACGGAAACCTTCCATTGCAATCTCTCCGGATAGCAACAACCAATTAGATGCCTCCCGCGCCCCTTCTCGATGCTCTCTTATCTGTGATGTAATGTCTTGTATAAGAGCTGCGTACCTTTGCTACTTCTTTAGCCCTCCTACCACAAGATTTCTCTTTCCCTTCTCTTGTGATAGAAGGGCTCATCCTCTGGAGGTTTTAGTAAACGATCTTTCTGCTTTCTACTGAGGGATCTCTGAGTAGTCGTTTTGGTGTAAGGGTCTTCTACATCCCTCACAGGTTAATGCCTTGTAGTCTTTTGGAGTAGTGGTATTTTCCTGCCAAATCTCTTAACTTCTGTGATGCCACTTTAAATGTTACAAACTCAAATTGCATCAAAAGTAAATGAGACAGAATTATAGAAATCTGCTTGTGTCATATGAGCAGTGATTATAAAATGACGTCCAGATTCCTGGGAGAAAGCCTGGTAAGTTTTCTTTTGAACTTCATTTATTAATGGTTTAAGGGAGTCTTGTTTTGGTGGATCCAGTCTATATCGAAGGTAGATGAGATCAAGGCTAAAGTAACCATTGCAAACAAACTCTGGTACAGTGTCAGGTTAAATTAAGCAACGAGCAAGTAAAAGAGTAAGGTTATCCCTGAAAGCGCATTCATATTTTTACTGAAAAATGTTGTGGCCAGTACCATGTATAAATTATTAATCATTACAATTGGATAAAACGATGTATTTGTATTTACAGGTTTGTTTTTGAAAGAAACAAACAACAACCACAACAACAACAACAACAACAACAACAACCACAACAACAACCACAACAACAACCACAACAACAACCACAACAACCACCACAACAACCACCACAACAACCACCACAACAACCACCACAACAACCACCACAACAACCACCACAACAACCACCACCACAACAACCACCACCACAACAACCACCACAACAACCACCACCACCACCACCACCACCACCACCACCACCACCACCACCACCACCACCACCACCACCACAGCGGCCTCGTTCGAGGCGGGGCTAGGCGGCCCGCGCCGGCGGCTCCCGCCGCCGGGTCGCGGGCGGCAGCGGCCTCGTTCGAGGCGGGGCTAGGCGGCCCGCGCCGGCGGCTCCCGCCGCCGGGTCGCGGGCGGCAGCGGCCTCGTTCGAGGCGGGGCTAGGCGGCCCGCGCCGGCGGCTCCCGCCGCCGGGTCGCGGGCGGCAGCGGCCTCGTTCGAGGCGGGGCTAGGCGGCCCGCGCCGGCGGCTCCCTTATTACTGCACAGTTGTAGTGACTTTATTGGGTGATTGTTTCCCTTACACACACTTTTCGCTGTTATTCTGTCCATTTAGGTTAATGGATGACTGTGGTGGCTGGAGGTTTACCCACCTTTTTAATTAGGTTTTAGTCAGACTTCCCTTTATTGCTCATGTTAGTCCCTGCTGTGCCCGCGGTTATCCGAGGTGTCATGGACTACTTTAAGAAGTGAGCTCGTTACCTGCTCCTTTAAACTCGGGTCACGTGTTGAGGCCATTCTCACCGAGTTGTGCAAACTTGCTTGTGTAGGTTTAATAAAAATTAACAGTGAGGCTTGGACCAAACCTTTGCCTGTGTGCTTTGTTTTGTGTTAAGCTACACAAACTAATAAATAAATTTTTGACAAAATTTGAGTTTATGTAACTATTTCAGCATTAAACTTTTGGTATTTTTTTCCTAATTGTACATTGTCAGGTCTTGTCCCAGATGATTGTATTACTCTCTTAATAGCCTTTAACAAAATCCTGGCCACAAGCACTGGGTAAGGAGTAAGGCTTTGTTCTGGTTGTGCTGGGAGGTTCACCCACTCAATCAATCACACTGTCTCCTTGATGAAGGACTGCTGTGGGGGCCTCTTGTGTAGCAAAAACTGATATTTCCAAGGGTTTCTGAGTGACTCTTTCAACCACATTGGATAAAGCCAGTTCAACTTGTCTCAAAGCCTCTTGAGCTTCTTTTGTAAATTTAAAGCAGGCAGTGTCTCTTCTTAAAATGTCATATAACGGTTGTAATCGACAGGTAGTCAAGCCTAGCACGGGACGCATCCATTGGATATCTCCTATCAGTTTCCGGAAGTCATTTAAGGTGTTTAGCTTCTCTGTTCTTAAGGAGAGTTTTTGTACTGTAAGAACCTTAGAATATACTTCATATCCTAAATATTGAAAAGGAGCATGTCTTTGAATCTTTTCTGAAGTTATGTGCAATTTATAATTCCTCAGTGTTTCCATGGTCTTATGTAGACATGCTTCTAACATTTATTCCTCAGGTGCACATCCCAAAATATCATCCATATAATGTAACAATATTACTTTTGGAAATGCTTTTCTTATTGGAGCATGAGCAGCAGCAACATACATTTGGCACATAGTAGGGCTGTTTTTCATTCTCTGTGGCAAAACTGTCCATTCATATCTTTTATAAGGCTCAGCCAAATTAACACTAGGCACTGAAAAAGCAAATCTTTTCATATCCTCCTTATCTAGAGGGATAGAATAGAAACAATCCTTAATGTCTCTAACCCCCAGAGGCCAGGGGTCCTCAACCTACGGCCCGTGGTATGTGTATATATACCTATATGTATGTGTGTATACACCTGTGTGTATACCTATATATACATACACATATAAATATATATGTAAATATGTAATTGCTGCTTTTGGAGGTCCTGAAAGTTTGCCCTTCCCATGCTTTTTTTTTTGGGGGGGGGGAGGTACAAAACCAGCCTATTTCCTATGTCAGAAGCAGACACTTCTCATACCTCCTAAGTGGAATATTCTGCAGATCCCACACACCCACCCACGCGGCTGCACCAACCAGCAGGAGGGGCTTCCGTGTCTCCCCCGACCCAGAAGTGGAACCACAGCCCGGTGACTCTGGGCTGCACTGAGGCAACCGCAGCAGGCCCCGCCCCAGCTGAAGCGCTGCCCGCTCCCGGGGGAATCTACAGTGGGTCCTTGTTGAGCGAGCTGAATCATCTCTCTTGGTGGCAGGTCCTGGAAGCGTTCAAACGCAGATCTTCCCGACTCCAGGCCCGCCAGCTTCCACATAAATCTTAGCTAGTGCTAATAAGGTTTTGACACATGCAGCACCCAGGTTTATTAAAGCACACACAAGCACAGGAATAAATGGAGCTTTCCTCCAGATCATAAATGGCGCCCCCTAATGGGCAGCCAGGCGTGCGACGTGTAGAGGGCCCAAACTCTGGAGGAGTACACTTGAAACAAGGATGCGTAAAACAGGGTGTTTCCTCAGTGTGATTGGTGAGATAGCGGTTCTCTAGTTCACATATACTTAGTGCTTACTGTGATAGAATGGTTCTACAGTTGGCCCATGGTCAGTGTGCTCTAGTGATGTAATTATGCAAAGGACTTGAGAGGACTTGAAATAAGTAAACTTGAGTGTGTATGGGCTCAACCTCAGATATGGTCAGCGGGTTTCCTCTGGGCTGAAGGGTCTTATACCTCACCCAGAATTCCCCCAGTATCTGCGGCCCTCTACAGATGGGCAGCACCAGGCTTGGAATCCAGACCCATTTCGCTCTCTTTGCCTCAATTCTCTCATCTGTAAAAATGCACCCGAGAAGGAAAACCACGTCTTTGCCCAGAAAACCCAGGATCCAGAAGAAACACAACCGGAGCGAATGGACAACAGAAATAGGCCTGAGGGGCAGCTGGGTGGTCTTAGTGGAGAGACCTCTGGGCTGGGAACCCGGAAATTACTTCCATTGAGTCTGAGTCCTCCGGATTCCGTTTTGGGTTTTCTTGGCAAGAACACTGGAGTCGTTTTGCCATTTCCTTCTCCGGTGCATTTTACAATGAGGCAAAGAGAGTAAAGTGATTTGTCCAGGGTTATGTGGCTAATAAATGTCTGAGCTCAGATTTGAACTTAGCTCTTCTTGATTCCAGCAATAGCACGATCTACCTATAGGGGAGCTAGGTAGTTACAGCACTGAACCTGGAATCAGAAAGACCCAATCCCAAATCCAGCCATGTTGTTGTGTCCTGCTTTCTAGACCTCCCCCCCAAAGCTGGGGTGATAAAACATACTATTGCTTTCTGGAGCCCCCACACCCAGGTGACTAAAAATATACCTTCCTGATGGAGAAGTGATAAGGCAGGACTCCAAAGGACAGTGGAAAAAATGGAGTCCACTTAATTCAAGGATCTTCCCCTTTATATAATGTAACAAAAACAACACTGTGCACATAAGGACCACATAAACAACTTGCTATTGTAGGTAGTTTGGCACCTGATATCACTCTGCTTCAATCACAACAGCCCTTAGGGGAGATGGGGAGCCGAACCAGACGTTGTTAGCAGGTTCCCTCTGGACTGAAAGGTCTAATACCTCACCCAGAGTTCCCCATTGACTGTGACCCTCTATACGTGTGACCCTGGGCGAGTAGCTTAACTCCTTCCTGTTGGCCTCATCTAAGTGGGGACACACTGTAGCAGGAAATGGAAAACCCCTCCGGTAACTTTGCCAAGAAAACCCCATGGATAAATTCATGGGGTTACAAGACTCAGACACAACTGAAAAACAACACATCTCATCTAAAACCAAAAGTGCCATCTGTAAGGGGAATAGCTTTGAAGCCTTTCCAGGATGGGGAGGGATGATTCAGTGGTTTCCATTGTCATCAGTTATGTACTAGAAATTCTAACTAGAAATAGCAGAAGAATAAATTGAAAGAATAACAATACGCAGTAAGGGAACAAAACTATCCCCTTTTGCAGATGATACGATGTTATACTTGGAAAATCCTAGAAAATCAATAAAAAACTAGTTAAAACAACAGCAAAGTTGCAAAATATGAAATAAACCAAATAAATGATTGGCATTTCTTACTTTTACCAACAAAAGAACAAGAAAAGATAGAAATTCCGTTTTAAATAACTTCAGGCAGTATAAAATATTTGAAAGGGATTATAGGAACAATCACTTTTCTAAACACTT